>NW_020955425.1:54835-160778 GCF_003031625.1 Empidonax traillii | reverse complement strand
TCCCCCAGGCTTGCTACCCTGCGCCGTCCCCGCCAGCGGAAAGTTCCCTCCGTACCGCAGCACTCGAGGGCGGTGGCCGAGGTGACCGCGAGCGCTCACGACCGGGAGGGAAAAGAGGGGTCGGCAAAGCTCGGCACCCCTTTGGGAACACGTTCCCCCAGCCTTGGAGGCAGTGGAAGGCCCTCCTCTACTGTTTGCAGTTTTCTTTGTTTACATTCAATTTAGAAATATTGGCCTTCGGCCAGCAAAGCGATGGTTCCCTTCCTCCCTCTCCCGCTCCGTCTCCGGCGGCGGAGAAGAGACTTTTAAGTTTCACGACCCCAAGTTTTAAAATGTTTTCCTCTTGGCTCCCCAGATTAACCCTTCGGGGCCGCGCCGTAAAGAAAACGGAGCCGGGCCGTGCGTGCACCTGCCCTCCGGAGCTCCAAGCCGAGGGGGTTCGCAACAGGTTCTGCCGGGAGATAGAGACGGAGGGTACCGGCGAGCCGGCGAGCACCGAACCGAGCGGCGGGGCCCTCGCCGTGGCCGCGCCGCCCGGCTCGGCGCGCCTCGCCTCGCCGCCCGCGGGGCGGTGCTGTGCGGCGGCAGCCGGGCGGGGAAACGCCGCGGTTCTCCCGCCGCCGCTGCCGCTGCCGCGCCGCCCGGTTCCCCCCGTGGTCGCGGCGGCGGAGGCAGCGGCGCGGGGTGGAGAAGAGCCCTGAAGTCGCTTGTACTCGCTGGGCTTGTATGTCCCCCCGCTGCCCCGCCCCGCCCCTCCACCCCGATATCTTCCCCCCACCACCCCTCGGCGAGGAGTAAGTGCCACCGCTCCGCCTTCTCCTTTTCGCAATGTTGACGCAATCTATAAATAGTGGAACAAAAGGACCAACTTCCTCGCAGCTTTGCTGAAACTGCACAAAAAAGGCAACCGGGGGGGGAACACACACGGTTATTTTTTGATTTTATTTTTCTCCGGTTGAAAGGCGAATCCTCCCCCTCCTTCCTCCCCCTCCCCCCCCAACCCCCCCGCTACTGGAAGATTTTTTTTTTTTTTCCCCTCGCTGTCTCCTATGCTGGCAACGTCCTGCGAGTGGCTGTTTTGCTTTCGCACTGAGAGAAGAGCTTTCCCCCTCACCCTTTCTGCTGACAGTAAGTGCCATTTAGCGACCGCCTTTTCGGGGGGTTGGGGGGCTGCCTGCTCGCCTACCTGCCTGCTGCTCCAGAGAGCGGGCAGCAGGGACCGGGAGATCCGGGAAGGGGGGGAGGTTCAGAGGCGCTTAGTGCGGCGAGGGGACAGCGCCACGGAGCGAGTGGGGATGCGCGCAGGGGGGACGGGGCGTGGGGGCCCCGCGGATTTGACTGGGGAGGGCGACTGGTGAAATAAGGTGATCGGGAGAGGGGACGGCTGCCGCTGCCCGCCGAACAAAAGCTGACGCTGATATTAAATGGGCTTTTGTTAAGGGGAAGTGTGTGTGCGTGCGTGTGTGTGTGCGGGGGGGGGACACCCCGCCCGCTGCAAGTTGCCATGCGGCGGGAGGGCACCTTAGACTTGTTTACCGCTCGGCGCGGCGCTCACTGCCGTGTTTACCCTTCACACACGGCGCGGGGCTCCCCTCCTCCCCCACAACCCCATCCCTCCTCCGTGCCCCGCGGAGGGGAGGGATGAGCGGAGGGGGGGTTAAAGAGGGGGGCGGGGGGGTGCGCGGTCAGGAGATGTTGATACGATCACGCGTAAAACAACCACCCCCCTCCGGTTTGCAAGTAGGATCGGTGCAAGCGCAGGCAGTCACTGGCCGGAGGGAGAATTACATCATCCCCTGCTCCAGTGATGCTACCTTTCGTGCCGCTACCATGCGCGCAGGGAAACAACCGGGGGCGCGCCTCACACCCACCTCCCCCCCCGCGCCGGCTCGGTGCCACACTGGGGGTGGGGGGGGATCGGGGGTGGGGAGGCGCTCCCCCGCGTCATTCACACACACACACACACACACACACACACACACACACACACACACACGCCCGCCCTAGTGTTTACAGCGCTCACACAGCCGTATTGTGACGTCGCCTGAGTGACAGCCCGCCGCGCCAACGGGGGGGGGAGCGCGGCCCCCCGACGCCGCGGCAGAACAGGGGCGTCCCGCCCGCTCCTGCCCCCGCTCCGCGCCCCGCGGGCACCACGGCCGTGCGCGGCCCCGCGGGGAGCGGGGGGGGGGGGCGTGCAGAGCCCCGCCGAGCCCGTCACTAAACACTTCAAAAGTTAAATCCAACTCACACGCCCCAGCACCAGCGTGGTTTACACGATGCCGATTAGTTTGCGTTTATGACGTTTTATGACGTTTTAAGCGCTTACTGTACGCTCGAGAAGGGGTTTCTCGTGGGAGAGACGAGGTGTATTTGTAAGCGTGGTGTGTCTGAGAAGTTACACCGCTCACTTGAGTCCGGGACATCCCTCTGAGAGTGAGCCGGGACTCGGGGGCCGGTCTCTTGAAGGGAAACATGCTCCTTAAGTGACTTTGGCAAAGGGAAACCGTCAGTGTAGAAGCTGTCATATTGATGGTCCTGGACACTCCATTGTCCAGACTGGACAATAAAAATTTTTGTTGTTGTTGTTGTTTTTGTTTAAAGGGATATATAGATTTAAGCACCGAGGACAAAACCTAAATTCCACACATCGTATGCTTTCCCCAGTGTTACAAGTGTAATGTTATAGGGTTAGAAACTTGTTGCAATATGCTACTGTGTTGGGAAAAAGTGTCTGTAGGGTTTACTCAGTTTGTGAAAATATTGAAGCAGTACTTACCCACTGTAAAGTCAATAAAATTGTATCACACTAAAAACAACAAAAACTGCTTTACAAACTGGTATTTCTCAAGAATTGTCTGCCAGAATGCAGCAGTGTAAAAATTGTTACTAAAACATTAGCCTTTACTTGTTGCAAAATTCAAGTAACCATGAAGCCCTGTTTAATAGTACACACAGTTTTTAATGTGTTAATGGTTTGGGTTTCTTCAAAGCGTACTACTTTTTGAAGTCTGGGTGTTTCTATTTGTGCAGAAAATAGACTCAGAAGCTTTGAGCTCCTACTGTTACAAAAGTTAAAAGGAAACAAAGTTGAGCTGCTAAGTCGGCAGTCTGGAATGAGTCAATAGTATCTCCTTTGTCCTGCTAGCTTTCTCTGCTGTGGTGTATCTTTGCTCTATTTCCTCTGCACAAGCAAATGAGGATTTCTACCCTCAGCATATTTAATAGCCTTTACAGAACTCCTGGCTTCTAAATATTCTTACCTACCAGTAATATTCATTCAAATGTCTGCCTTTCCCAGCTGTATACAACAGTCGCGATACCATCAGTGACAGTATGCTCACTTCTTTAACCACGTAGATACTGCCATATTTTCCATTCTCTATAATTAATGGAGCAAATTATTCTTGCTTTATTGCAGTAAGCCTTCGTATAAGAAGTGAATATGCCTTCTTAAAGTATTTTATTATCTTGGTTTTTTGTTTGTTTGGGTTTTTTTAAAAAAGTTTGGGCCGGAGACATGGAGATGTAGATAACTCCCCTCCCCCACCTTTTACTTGGGGATTCCCTGGAAGTCTCAAAGGGCAAGGAGGTAACATAGCTGGCTTTTACAACAGGATGACAGGTCCTGACACAGGGTCACAGAGAATCTATGCTTGGCTAGCCCTGTGCTCCAGTTTTGTTTAGCTGGTAGCTAGTCCCTTGAGGGATCAGTGTCAGCTTAAGCATGCTAACTTCTACAGGCAAGGGGTTGGCCAGTGCCTGAGAGCTGTGACTGGCTCCTGCAGGCTCCCTACTTCTGCTGCACTTGGAGCTTGAGTGTTGCTGCCAGGCTGCCTTTGTGGCTCTGGAGCTTGTCACAGAGAGAAATCAAAGTGACAACAGTAGAAAGCAAGCCCCAACACTGCCTGTTTTCTGAAAACAAAAGGTGGGTAGATGTACTAGGCGGATTGACAAAGCAGCTTGGGTAGGGATGTGGCTTAATTGACTGAGGCACAGAAACTGGAGCCAATTCCCATCACCATGAGCTAAGTTTCTGTGTACTTCAAACCCACTTTGCCCTCAAATTCTGGCCTTGAATTGATATTAGTTGTTCCATAGATCTGTCACACTCCCAGAGATGATAAACAAATGTCAATTCAATATCCCACATGTAAAAGTATTAGTGTTCAGCAATTAAAATATCAGCATACTTTCTCTGTATTACTTATGTATATCTTAAATTAACCTATTATGGAACAAGAGATATATATAAATGCATGTGTGTGTGTATAAATCTATGCACACACGCATACACACCTTCTCATATTGATAACTCTTTCTAGTTTATCTATCAAAAAACACTGGAGATTAGATCTGGGATACTAGAGTCCAAAGAAAAGTGAATTTGTATTAACTCACTGGGAAGTCGAAACCTGTATGTTAATATATACAGTATGTAGTTTTTGTTTAATTTTATGTTGCAGTATGGAGGCTTTTTAGGTCTGCAAGATCAAGACAATTTTTTTTGTTTGTTTATAAAAGTAAGACTTGCTTATGATTAATTTACATACGTATGCTTTTCTTTTGATACTTGAAGTATACAAATGAGTAATTTAGCACATGATTATCTGAATGACCATCCCTTTCCTCTTTCACACTTGAAAAAGATTATCAGTCAACTCCTGCTGTAGTATTGTGTCTGTGACTACTCTGACTGTACCCTTTGGTGTCTGATACTTTTTATTTTTTTTTGCAACCTAAGTCTGTACTTCACCCACCAGTTCTTTTAAAAAAAAATGCAGCACCATAATTCCCAAAGATAACAAGCAGTTTTCTCTGGTGACCATAAGGGCCTGCCTGTGCTATGGATTTCTACAGCTTTCATTTAAAACTTTAAACACATTTATATCTTTTCATTTGTAAAGGGTGTTACTAACTTGCATTTGGAAGTTTGACTGTTTCAGACAGCATAGTTTTCCTGGTTCTGCAAGCAGGCAGTTTTCAGCTTTTGCACAGTAGCACTTTAACAAGCAGCAGCCATGCATAACTAACAAGACTCCAAGTCCAGTTACTGCTTTTTAGAGGCTCCTACCCAGCTCTTATGTTATCCAAAGTGACCATTTTATGTTGCTGCAGCCATATGACAATTAACAGCAGGAAAGTGAAGTAGTTATTTACAATGAATAAGATACCGAGGGGAGAAAAAAAAGTTTAAAAAAATGGAGCCTGAGGCACAGGAAGAAAGCAGCAGAGTTCCAGCTATCCTTTTATAGTAACTGGTGTTTTATGGAAAGTGGTTAAGAAAAGAAAACTCTCTCTTCCTTTCCAGCAGTTAGCCAGTGATGGCATGATCCTTCTAACTGAAGACTGATCGCATTCTTGGATAAACCTTTATGCAGGTTTCATTTTTAGTTATTTGGAAATGAGCAGTATTACTTTCCTCAGTCCCTTCTCTTGAAGCTACTTCTGCATTCTGAGTCTAATCATCTAGCTATATTGATAGATGTGTAATAGAACGGTTTCAAATTGGGCATTAATGGTTCATAAAAATCAAAATATATTTACTAATATTTTAAGCACCATAGTAGTTTTCATTCATATTTCTACATACACAGCTAACATTCTGAGTAAGTATAGATATTATTAATCAGGGCATTACTTCAAAATGTGTACCCCATATATACTTAGCATGGATGATAAAAGTGCTCTCAGAATGGATTACAGGTACAAACAAATATTTTGTAAAACGGGAATGGAAATTAGGAAATCAGTAGTAGCTCATCAGATGAGAAATATGCCTTTAGACTGCATGAAGAAGTAAAAAATAAATATGCTGAAAACTAGGCAACACTAGCTACTGAAACAGAATATTGAGACCACTGTACTTTTTCAGGACTCTTAGTATCCTCATTTCTGGCTGAATGTGGTATTTGCAAGAAAATCCTTTCTTATAAAACAGTAAATTTCACAAAGATTCCACTGTATGACAGTGTACTGATTGGCTGTCACAACTACTGACTAAATATTAATTTTGGTAGTCTTTCCAAGTTAAATCTATAAACTCCTGTATCTGGATAACTTTTAAAACCCTACCCAAAAGTGAAACTCTCAACAAAACAATTTCCTGACTTGTACATTGTCCATCCTGGTTTTAAATGATTTGTTTAGCACTTTCTTTAGTTTCTCAATTTTACTTTTATTAGTTGGACAGAGAAATATTAGATAGTCTCTTTTGATTCAAAGTGCATTTCGTCTTAGTTTTACAACACTAAGCAGAGTGACAAACACTGCAGACTAACTAACTACATTAGTGCAATCACTTTGGTTTCGTAACTCCTACAAATTTTAATCCCTTACAAGCAATGATTTACATACCAGTGAGGGAAAATGAAAATGAGGGGGAAGCTCATTAAGACACTGTAAAGTGTATTTAGTTTCTCCTAACACAGACTAGATTAAACATGGCCTATGTCACAAGAAATGTGAAGGGTGAGAGCAGAGGGTACCTTCTCATAATGGTAATGCTCAATTAATGCTCTCTTCACTCAATAGAGAAAACCAGATCCAAAAGGGGAAGAAGGATCTGGGCTACTATTCTTTCACCTCTGCTCCCAACCCCCACCCCTTGAGCTGTAAAGAAAGGATCAGGTTGCACTATTTTAAAAGCTGGTGCAGTACGCACACTTCCTCAGTATATTGGCAAGCACTGGGAGAAAATCTCTTTCAGAGCTCCCTGCAGGAGCTCATACTGCTTCATAACATCCTTTAGTCAGCACTGTGACTTATCAACAAAGCTGAGCCTTCAACTGAGCGATGAAAACTTCTCCCATAAACACACAATATTTTTAGGGACATATACGAACAACAATATTATTGAAATAACTTACCTTTGACACACGGCTCTGAAAGCTTCACACTTGATGCAAGTCATAAAAAACAAACTATCACAATACGTCAGCACTACAGGTAAAGTAGACCTGTAAACAAATTAAAAAAGAAATTAAGCAACTTAGGATAATTTCCTGAACATGCTTAAATAAACTGGATTGATTAACACATTACAGAATATAATCACTCTCTCTTTTATCATACTATCGGAGCACAGATTGCTACTTATTGGTCCTTTAGACATTTCAAGTTAAATCATACTGCTGATGTTAAATCTACATCAAGGTAGAAGATTTATGGTGTTTTGGCCAAGGTTTGGAATGGGAGTTTAAACAAGTGCCATAATCCTGTCCTCAACTCAGAATTTCACCACTGCCCTTTTTGATTCTAAGATAGGGACAATTAAAATTGTTCTACATCTCATTGAATCTAAGAGACAAGATAATGCTTATAGGATACACTAATGCTACACATCCTAGGGTTATAAAAATTCTAAAATAGGTTAAGATCTGAAATAAGTGTTTAGCAATATTTTGTTTACCTATATTTGTCCTTTTCAAAATATAAAAGTCACAGTTCCTGAGGCAAGATACCAAGTTAGCAGTGACTACTGAATGTCAAAAGGCTAATCCAGCCACAAAGATCTCTCTTAAAGGAGTTCTCATGCTGTATCACATCTCCACATACCAGTCTTCCACACTCTTCACATTAGATATGAAGACCTGAACTGGGAAAGGGCACTTAAAGCCTCATATCTCACCAGGTATCCTCCTGGAGGAACTGTGGAAGGAAGCCATGAGCCTCCTCCTGTTGGAAGAGGGGAAGTTTCGGATGCAGTGGAAGAGTCTGCACAAAGCACTGCTTAAATGCTGGGCTGAGGCAGTGGCACTCGGAGGCTAGAAGAGCTGTATTATCTGTCAAGAGGCCCAGCAGTGAGAAGGTATAAATCCTGTTTAATCTTGCCTCAGCCACCTCTACCTGAGCTCTGAGAGTTTTACAAGGACCAAAATCTCATTCAAGGCTTAAAAGAAGCTTGAGGTCTATAGATAAAAAGCTTTATATTACACTTAGGTATTACAATTTTAGTTGTTAATAAGACACAGTTTCAACACATAGACTGGCAGATTTGCTTTCATTTGAAAGCAAGAATTAAAATAATGACAGGTTGTGTTATATGGCAACAAATTTACAAGTACTAGCAAAACTCTCCTTTTCTCATGCATAAGAGTCATCCTTCTAAAGGGAGAACCTGCTGAAAATAAGCAAGAGGCACATGAAAATGGAGGGAAAGATAAGATGTTTAATGGAAGATGTTGAATTGGATGACTGAAGTCTTCATCAAATAAGAAAGCAGTCTCCTATTTACTTTCTGATGCTGTGAAAATGAATGAATCAAAGCCCACACATTCTCTTGCAAATCATGTCACAAGGATTCTACATGTCTATGCCCCTGAGGTCATGAGTGACCATGTGTTGACCTCTGACAGACTCCTGACGCCTTTCCTTTAATACAGTGAGCATACACCTCTCTAACCACGAGAGGTTATATTGCATATGTTACAATATATGCTATGCGTTGCATCCTGCCTACCCTTTCTTTCTTTTATATTAGCAATCTATACCCCCCAAAATTTCCTGTAATTTTCTGTGTTTCTCTACAGCCTTTCTTGAACTGAGAAGTTTCTCGATACTTAAGCAGACATGTTAAGGAATAAGAAATGCAAAAAAAGATAAGATTATTACAGGGAGAGTCCCAGCAACTTTTCAGAAAAAGGAATACTTTATTTTGAATAAAATAAAATCGTGTTCAACTGAAAGAGGCTCATGTTCATGTTATCACTAAAACTTTTGCTGAAAGGGGAGGAAACAGTAACTGTAGGCAGTAGTTAAAGAGGAAGTTCTGTTACAGTACAGACAAAAAATTTAAGTTCTTACAGTGTATAAAATATGTAATTAATGCTGAACTTCTGCATATGCCTTAAATACTGAGCTGTGAGTGTAGACTGCTCTTCAATGTGTCCCACAGCCTTACCGCTGAAATCTATACAAGGAAATAATTATTACAATAGCATTCTCAAAGCACAAAACTGGGATATTCTTTCACTGAAACCTCTGCAGCTCTAACAAAGACAGTATTCAAAAAAAAAAAAAAAAAAAAAAAAAAAAAAAAAAAAAAAAAAAAAAAAAAAAAAAAAAAAAAAAAAAAAAAAAAAAAAAAAAAAAAAAAAAAAAAAAAAAAAAAAAAAAAAAAAAAAAAAAAAAAAAAAAAAAAAAAGCATTCCAAAGACCACTGTAGATGCTGGATATAGACCGATTCTTGAGTTAAAGACAGACACCCGCCAGCCAAAAGGAGTAACTCAAACAAAGCAGAGACTTTCAAGTTTCAGAGTTTCAAGTTTGAGACCTCTAGTTTGAACTTATCTGTTTTCACACATCAGTAGGTTCAGTGGAGTTAGAAATATCCAGTATGTGTAATGAAAACAATCTCTATCAGTGGATACAGCATGAACAGGATAACATATGTTTTCCAAGCCTAGAGCAATTGTCAAGCAATTACTATTTGTCAAGGCAACACACTTGATAGTCGGGGTCATCTAACCCTTGGTCATCTCCTTCTACCTTATTCTGAGGCAGGTTTCAGTAACTCAGCTGCCCAGCTTTCTTTGATTTGCTCTGAAAGTAATTTGCAGATGCAGGTTTCTCTCCCTACATGCAGTGAGGAAACCGAGAGAGGAGGCGGCAGCGGCAGCAAAGGGTTCCACTTTCTGCACCACGATGGCTCATATAAGCAACAGCTGCTGGGGTTTTGTTCCAAGACGAAGGAGGGCCTGTGTGGGTCAGAGGGGACTCCTGGACAACTGATTATTAACCAGGACTTTCTAAAGCACTTGCAAGGCCCATATTGTGTTTGTTTAGGACCCAGAACTACAAGTGCATGTTATCAGCAGAGTGGATGAATTGGTTTGTGTCCTTGAGTTCAATTATCAATTCTAGCTACCTTTTAAAATAGAAAGGATAAGAGCTTTGTCTTAGTCAGCCTATTTTGGTCTGGTTTTACTTTTTTTTTTTCCTTTTTTTTTCTTTTTTTTTTTTTAATTTCTTAAACTATTATTATTTTAAAGGCCCTTATTCAACTAAATATACCTATTTTGCAAAATACGATTCTTCTTGCTATCCAGATTGTGATTTCATGCCTGTACAATTTTCATTCCACCACCTATATAATGAACTTCCGATTCTTAATTTTTACATTTTATTATAGAAAATTAATGGCTTCTCTTTACCATGACTTAGTCTTCCAATTATAATTTATAAAAGTGTGTGTGTAGATGGAAAATGGAATTCAATCAAAATGTAGAAAAGAGCCCTTCATTTTCTATCAGTTAAATTAAATAACCATGAATGTACATAACATTTAAGAAAAAAAGTTATCAGAACGTACTGCATTGAAAATGGATTCATTCAGCAAGAACTAATCACTGCTAGCTGGTGAACTTAAATGATTGTTTCTGGCTAGCACGACCTTCAAGACTTTAGAAATTAGTACATCTCATGCTCTTACAGATTTCATTCATGGACCTGAAGAGAACAAATGACATTACCTGCTTTTTCATCTCCCAGTGGATATTTCAACTTTGAACATAGTAGTCATTAATATAAACTGGATGAGTACATTAAAAGAGAAAAGGAAAAGCTATCAGAAGCAGGTTCCACATTCTGCAGGTTATAGTTCCAACTGCTCTGCCAGCGACTTCCACCCCTTCAGCGGTTTGACTTAATCTAAAACTTCATCATAAAAAATTGTGCAACACAGTGTTTTTATTGTGTTATTTTAAAATAATACAGTAAAATTAACCTTAATACTGGCTGCCCTACTTTCATAATAAGGTGGTCATGTTAAAAAGCAAACATTTAATTTAAATAAAGTGTACCTATAGAATTCATTAAACACATACTAATCATTCCAGAGGCCACACAAGTAACAGAAAATGTGAATTCCTTCCTTTCTTTTTTGTCAGCCATTTGCACTACAGTATGTTCAAACCAGAATGGGTTCCTACTGTGCCTGTTGATATACATACAAAGTTGAAGAGACAGAGCCCTGGCACAGAGGTTTGCCTTCATTTCCTCAATACCTGAAGTGGTAGAAGTAAGAAAACAAACAGGATAGGCTTTTTCTTTAATGCACTGGCTACTCAGGTGCAGATTTACCAGAAGCAGGACGCAAAGGCTAAAAGAATACTATGACGAGTTATAGATCCTTCCCTGTTCCTCCATCCGCTCTTCCCCTCCCCAAGCTCTAGCTGCACCTATGCCTATCTACTGAAAATTGGAAGGACTTCTGGTTAACCAGGGAACTGAACATAAGCATTGACCACCTTAATCTCTGCTAAAAATAGAGACTTCCCATTAAATTTCCTTGTCCTTACTAAGTGTCTTAGGAGGATAAGCTTACTGTCAGGACAACTTCCCAAGTTCAAAGGAAGAGAAGGGAAGTTATTTCTGAGAATGTCCAAAGGCTGTGATCCCAGCTTGCTGTGTTTGGGAACATGACTTACAGATTTGGTATCATAGATCTGTGGATTTGATTTATTCACTTTACAAGGATCAGAATGAAATTCCTCCTCCCAAATTACTGTGATGGAAACAACACTATCCCACGGATTTTCTATTAATTTTCTTGCTGTTCTCTTTGGCAGGTTCAAAGATATCCTCTGTAATAAAGAGAATCTGAAGGCCAGCATAAGGAACGAGAGAAATCACTACTCAGAATTACAATGGTAGCAACAAGTTTCTAGAGAGATGAAAATTAATAAATTTTAGTTTAGGTGAAAGAAAAATTAAGTAAGGAAAAAGAGGAGAAGTAGAAGCATTTCATTAACATATATTATAAAATCCTTGAAATACTACAGACCATGAAGTTAGCAAAGCTAAGATTGCAGTAAAAGGAACGAGACTGACTGAGATTGACAATAGTTGATCAAATTTTAAAGAGGGGGAGGTCCTAAAAGTATTTTGTTTCATTTTTGCAAAGACTGTGAGAAGGTTAGGATGCATAAATAAACTTTACTTTAAGAATACTAGAGAGGTCAGACTAGTTCAGGTCAGGCATATACTTGGCCCATTTACCTATCTACAACTGCTGTCATAAGCCAATTCTTATCCAAATATTCTCTCAGTGAACAGCAGGCCCAGGACAAGCACATTTGATAATGCCCATAGGTTCCAGCATCCAACTTTATTTCAGCTTGGACGGTTTCCTGAACCTGATGTCTAGTCAGTGACCTTCACTAGATCTCTCTGCCAGGGTCTCATGTAGTCTTTCCTTAGACCAATGAGAACTTCTTTAAACCATTCTATCTTTAGTTCAATAATGTTGTGAGTATATTACCCATGAACACATAAGCCAATATAATTTCTTGTATTATTTGCTTTGATCGTGCCTACTGCTAGTGTCCTCTGATGCACCCTCATTTATTTATTGATAGAGAAGGTGAAAAGCTGATTCCTGTCCATCCTTTTTGTCTGTGATTTTAAAACATTTATTGCTGTTTTGAAGAGGCAAATTTTGGTGTTTGTTAGAGGGGTGCTGTAATTATAGTCTGAAGAATATTCCATTGCCCCTGGGCTGGTAATCTATTTCTTCTTAGGTCTGTCAATCAACCACCAGTTTGCCTGCTATCTGTGGCAGACGATGAAGCTGCTATTGCACAGAAGCCCTTCCAAGATCTTGGGGAACTGGAAGCTTAGATGAGCACATTCTGACAGAGCCATTCTTTTCCACTGTTAGGGAAGATGCATTAGAGGAAAAGATGCAGTCATGCATATTGTGCTCTTAAAACCCTGCTGGTCTTTCTGCAAGCAGAATCTAAAAAAATAGTAGGGAGTGGAAATAAAGACAAGAAAATTTGCCAATCCACAGAAATCATCCCCATTCAAAGCAAATTACTTGCTAATAACTAAAGCTCAAGGAATCAGTGTAAACTCTATCTAAAATATGAAGGAGAAAACTGAAGATAAACTAGTTCAAGCCTCCTCTAAAGGAGAAGGGCATTACTTTTTGAGTTTGGCAGGAGACCTTAAGTGGGCACAGTTAACATCATAATAAAATCAGCAGAAGCTTTTGATAGTTTCCTATAATTTCAGTAGGAGAGTCATAACCCATGCAGTATACTCCCATTTTCCCTACTATGTGTTTTACAAGGCACAGAAATATTTCTCAAGCAGATAAGAAAGCCCAGTTTCTATTATTAAAGAATTATACAGATAGGTAAGAGAGGTCTCCGTTCTTAGGTAAAAGTAAAACAGCAGCCTTTTAGAAATCTTATTACAAGGTAAGGTATATTGTACCGCTGTACAGACGATAAGCTGCTATTGCAGAAAAAATGGACTTTTAGAGAAAATATGTAAACTCCACTTAGTGTCAAAGCTGTTGAACAGTCCCATACTACTGAAGCAGAAGAGGTTAAGGGATACTGATGATACCAGATATTCAAACAGAAAGTCTTTTCATTTAGGTTTGTGAGTAACTCTAGTTAAAGTGCCTCTATTTGACACAAAACGTTGCAATACAGTTTCTGTCAGCAGATTTCACCTAAGCAATGCCCAATCTATCAGCTATAATCCTACTGAGTTTGGCTGCAGGATCTGATTAGTATTTCAGAAGAGTATGTCTGGCTAAGCAGGTAAAAAGAATGTACTGAAAGTTTCACAAGACACAAAGCAAGGTAAAAAACAAACAAACAAAAAAGGCACACAAAGCCCATATTATTACACAAGTAAACAAAATATTCTGTCAGGAGCTCTCAGCATCCCTCTAGTTAGAACAGACATCAATTTGTATCTGTTATGAACAAGCACACGTTTAAAAGTCCCCATTTGAGAAAGGTAACTCTGGAGGACAGGTCAGTGCTGCTGACTCCCTGCTATGATGGTTAGATATGCTGAAGGTTAGAAAGGCTCAAGAGCCTCTAACATTATCGGCTCTAACCCCAAATGTTGCCTGGTTCTGACTGGTTTAACTCAGAGCCATATGTCACATGAAAGTTCTTGCCCCTCAAAGGCTTGTTGACAAATAGATAATTAATTATCGCATTGATTATGGGCACTTGTTTGGCAAGTCCCTGAAAAACAAACCCAAATTTACTTTCTGTTCAAAGCAGAGGGTACTGACTCTGAAATAATTATAAGGAGAGAAAGCATCTCCTGGACATCACAGAGATTTTGAATGGGAGCAAATCCCTCTCTCTGTCACCTAGACCCTTAGTACTTTGAGTATGAAGGTGACACTGTAATAAGTGTCATTTGTTCAAAGTTTAATGAGGAAAGGACTTCTTTATGTATCACAGACATCTGATGCACCACGTACCAGGTCATTGCAAGGCTCTGCTTTTAATCAATTTTGTCCACAATGTAGATAAAGTACAAAATGTTTTGGGAGAGACTATAATTGCTGAGATGTTTTCACTGATCTTAAAAGATGACCTAGAGGCTGATTTAATGGACCTGTTGCCGTTTAGGATCTCTCCTCTGGGAAGTAAAAAGCTCTTGATAATTTGATGTATAACAGCAAAACCATAACCAAGTGTTTTAAATCAATGTTGTTTTTGTAAGTCTGAGGACTGTTGATCACAGAGTTTTAGACTTGTGTGAACTGAATCAGTGATCTGTTGTGGTACTACACCTCAACCCTTTATCTTCTGAGGCAGGCTGTGATGATAGCTACTTTTTCTGGGAGGAGGCAGAGCAAAGACAAAGTCAAAAGGAAATTCATGCTTATTTCATGACAAAGACTGAAGAGTAGCACTCTGTAATGTAATCCAGAGTTCCTATGAGGAATCCAAGGTCTTTTCTCTATAGCATGGATCCCTAAGTAAAAATAGACATCTTGCAGGCTGACAGTTCAAAATCCCTGCGGATTAGTGATTGGTTAGGAGATTATGGATACTACTCCAGTCTGAATTTGAAAGAGCAAATGAAATTGCTGAGGCACTGATAGTTGACACTGAACTGCCAGCCCCCTCACCCTTTCGGTAAAGTTGCACAGACAGAAGGCTCCGTCACTGATTTGTAATGGTACATTTGCTTCTGCAATCAGTCGTAGAAGGGAACTTCTTTCTGGTGTTTATTGTTTCTAATAAGCTGGATAGCTTGTTATAGAATAAGAGGGAGAGAAAAGCCACAAGGCCAACAAGTCACTCAGCACTATGTATGACACGGTGCTGAAATACAAAGACAATCGCTATTATCAGGGCTATAAATACATAAAGCACTTAACACAAAGCCAGTCCCTATCAAGGCCTCTGCAGGGAATGCAAGGGTATGCAAGTAATAAAATTGGTCTTCTTAGGACCTGGACTTTAAAATACACAAATCAAAGATATGCCATATTGATGATGAATCTTTTTATGCCTTGCTACATGCATGGGCAGCAACTTGTGCTGAGAATCACGTTCCTCTTGCCTCCATCAGATTTCCTTGCCAACACAAGTGGACCCTGTCCACTTGCCCTGTCTTCTGGATATGTCCCAGAAGATCAGAATCACAGCTCTTAGGATGCTGAACAAGACAGACTGTCTTAAATCATAACTATAGGTTTACCTGTGAAATTTAGCAACAAATTGTCTTCTGTCTTAGAGACAGTTTAAGATACTGTTTAAGGAGTTCTCTCCCTCCCTTGCTGTATGTTTCTTCTGAGAAAGAGGAAACATTACTATGGGTTATGTTGCTCTCCAAAGAATCACATTAGGGAAAATCTTAAACCCCAGTAACCTAAGACTCCTTTATCCATATTGTGATGGTTCGGACTTGGCTCCCTGCCAAATGCCCAAAGCCCAGTAGCAGCCTCCCCCCCTTTCCCCCTTCCTTCTTCCCCCAGGGCAAAGGAAAAAAAATTAGGCAAATTGAAGAACCCAAAAAAAAAAAAAAATCAAGCTAGTTATATAAAAAATATATTTTATGTATATTACAGTTAAGGTGCTATGTACACAGCAAATGGGAATCCAAACACCCCCCAAAGGGATAGGGAAAGGGGAAAAAGGGACAAAAGGAAACAAAAAGGGACACCGAATAGATAAGCATAATCAAACCCGAGAACTAGTAAAATAACTAGTAAAACAAATCTCATCATGTCCCTTAGAAAGCAGGATTGGCAGACACGGCCAGCACTCCCCAAGCCTCCACGTGGCAGGCCAGTGGATGCTGCAGGCCTCAGCCTTAGATAAGCGAGACCAATGCAGGGACCCACTTCGGTCCCAAACTTCGGCGGAAGAGAGCGAAGGCCGCTCCTCCCCTCTTATTTATACCTCGATTTACGTAAAAATCATATGGAATACTGGGAACACTACCCTTTCCTTGGTTACAAACTGGTAACCAGGGAAGGCCTAGATTAAAACCACCACACATATATAAAAAGATATATCTAGTATGTTAACTCAAATTGTGTTTTGCTAATGGTCATAAGGGTACTTAATTTATTCCATGAAATTAATTATACTATCACAAATAAAGTTAAGTAAATCACACGGTACGTGTACTGCATTATTTCTATCTCTGTGGTATGATGAAAATAATGAAATCATCAATGTTTGTACTCATGTGGCTATTTAATGCCCTGAGGACAGGGGACATGAAGGTGCCTCAAGCAGTAGTCTGCTGATACCATTTAATGGACTCTGCTTATCCAAATAATTTGTTCTTGCACTCCAGGGGCACATGCCCACCAGCAATGAAATCCATCTACACAACACTCAAAGAAGCCTCCAAAAGCATCCCAGATGACTTATTTATGTTCTTTAAAAAAACTGGGCAATTAAAATAACTTTCTGTGCTTAGGCCAGCTTGGGTGGAAAACTGGGCTATACAAAGTAACACACAAACTGCATTAATAAAGTAACTACTTCTTTATACTGTTGCTGTAGCTTACACTGTTAGTCTGAAGAGCCCAAAACTTCAATAAATGCAATTTCTACTTTTCCAAATAAAATATTTTCATAATTCTGATATTTTCTTATTTATTTCTCAAAACTGGACAATAATTATCCAGACTCCTAAACACTAACATTTACACTTTCCAACCTATATCTTTCTGATTTAGAGTTTGTACTACTTTGTTCAGTCCAATTGCAGTTCCATTAAATATGGGGATTACATTACATTATTAAATCTGCTAAAACAGAATAGCTCAGAATAACTGCACACCATGTTTTCCCAATTCTACCTCCAATCATATATTCTCCTGCCAAGCTAAATAAATATTATATCATTCCTCTTTCCTTGTATGTGCTGTTTACCACATTTAAACAAAGTGCATATATTTTTCTTCCTAACCACCCTTTAATTATTCTGTTTCTGAATGTCCTTATTTAATCTGTAAGTAATATTTTTTAAATTATTAAATTATAATTTAATTAACATCTTTGAAAATGGGGGTTCGATCCTTCTATATTATTAACTCTGTATGTTTCTGAGTATTCATACTACCCAAAACAGATACAGGCACCTTGCTAGAGATTGATTTCTGTAGCAGTTGTGCTAGGCCTCTGAAGATACGCAGAAAAAACTAAATTTCTCATCATAATAAATCTGCTCTTGTTAAGTAAATACTCTCTGTAGTCAGCACATTTTTTTAAAACTGTTCAATAAAATATTAAATTGGAAAGATTAAACTATACTTTGCATTTGCAACTGTAAAAATTAATGTTTGTTTACAGTAACTATTAAACTAGTATGCATATTGAGAAGGAAGTTCTCACAAGTAAAATCAGACAACCAGAGGTTTCAGCTATAAGTAAAAGGAGCCTTACTATATTTTTTTCATTTTTCTCAATTTGTTCAATTGATCTAGGCATCTTGTAATTTAGAGCCATTATTCTTTCTTCACAAAACATCTTGGATTGTAAATTACTTCTCTGACTGTCATGAGAAGTCAAGTCACATAACTTTCAGAGGCCTTTTTAAGGCAGTATTCACTTCTATCCAGGAATTACATTTTCCTATCCTTGTAAAAAAGTGTGAGTTAAACATTCTTAAGTTATTTGCTGGACACATTCCTCCACAAACTTCTCTCACCTATACTGTTTTTCTTCTATATAAACTGTATTAATAAAAAGATACGAGTCATATTCTTGAATAATTCTATTCAAGTTGGCAACAATCATTCTCCAGATCGGCTTGTACTATAAAAGTTATAAGACTTTGGAGGTCTCTTTGTAAGTTAATTCTCAAATACCATAAGCAGATGCTTCCTACTTTAAAATAACACACAAACAAAAAACCCCACCAAAAACCCCCAAAACAAACAAACCAAAAAAACAACCAAACAAAACCCCAAGAACAAACCATAAACCAAAGCCAGGTAAATCTAAATGATTCAAGTGTAGTATTAAACAGAAAAGTTATACTGGAACCCCTTGGTTCCTTATCAAGTTAACAAGACATAACAAGCTACAAAATGAAGGGATGCTACTTACTTAATCTTCCTTTCTGGGATGTTAACTGGGTGAAAGCTACTTGATTCTCTGTACATAATTCACATTTTTAATACAGCTGCTTCTAATAATTGAAATGTTTCTAACACAATTTGAGGGATGAGGGTACAATAAAATGTCCATTTGCGAATGTTCACAGCCTTTCCCGTCACAGACCCAATACAAGAAAAGCCACTGGAAGATAAACACTTTAATTTGAAGACTTTAATTACTGTTTGATATGAACACGTAAGTCCTTAAGCACCTAACAGATTACCACAGTAATAATTATAAACAGTTTTTTCATCATCCTTGAAGTGGAATTTCTTAGAAAACACAGACATGCTAGCCAGTATTCTGAACAGACTGAGTTCTGTCAGTATTCTGAATAGTCAAATGATCCTCATTCCTTCAATAATCTTGCTCTTATGTTACATATTTTATGCTCTAACAAAAGCATATACATGGATTATTCCTGTTTTAATCAAGGCTATGAATGTTGGTAACATGAACCATACATTTTATTTAATGTTGTTTTTTAGTACAGGAAAAAAACTTGAGGTTTGGAGCAAAAATGCAAATGATACTTTCTAATATCACTAACTAATTTCACTTTAGGGTTCCATTATCACAGCATAGACACTAGATTTCATTTTTATTACTAACAGACTTCATTTACCACTGTAAAAATAGTCTGTTAACCACAGAAAGTAAAATTCACCATCAAAGTTCTGGTTTTAGGAATCAGACTTTTTCAGATAGTCTGTCAAGTAATAAACCTAGTCATCTATATCTGACTTAAAAGAAACTACATATGTTTTGAATTCAAAATATTTCCCTGTAATATCTACAAAGGTATACACACCTGAGGAGTGTGTGCTAGATAGAACCAGAAGCCAAGAAAAAGGGGTATTGACCATGCTGAAACCAGCTTCCTGACCAGAGAACCAAGCAGTGTAAGCAGAACAATAGCACTGCTTGCATGAACAGGTAATATGCTTTCTCCTTATTGATGAACTGTAAATAGAAATTATAAGTATATTAACTTTAAAATTTAAATAAGTGCAAATTAAAATAAACAAAGGCATACAAAATTCAAGAATACATCTTTCAGGAAAAAAAAAAAAGATACCCGCATTTATGATGATTTATCTGATTTATCATGCGTTCGGACTATCTGATTTCATCTCCATGTTCCAAACTTATTTTTTAAATTACTTCTTAATATTCCAGAATATTTATTGTGTGGAGCCAACAGTTATAAAAGAAGATATAAGAGCATTTTGATGACAGAAACTTTTTGCCTAATCCGTTCTAAATAGCCAGTGAGGAAGATGCTGCATCACTGACAAATAGGTTGGTTCCAGTCTTTAACTGCCCTTGTACTTAGAAGGATTTTCCAAATATGTAGCCTGTTATTTTTGACTGCAAATTAAGCTAAATTTTTTTGTCCTTCCACAACTGGGTACAAAAGAAAATTGATGACCATCTTCTTCACAATGATCTTCAGATGTCATATTATTTTCCCCAGTTCTCTCTTGACTAAACAAGTGCAACTCTTTTGGAACATGCCTTATAAATCTTGCTTTCCAACAATGTTTTCATTCATGTTATCCTTTGCATTCTCCTTTACCTGAACATTGAAAAATTTTCCTTTTTCTGACTTTATTGTAGCACAAATAAAACAATTTTATTCACTGACTTTTATTCTGGCCATTTTGCAGGAGTGTTCTTTGATTTTGCCTCATCTGTAAATGTAGGTATCAGATTACTTGAAATTTTACAGTACTACAGAGAAGTAGACCCCACAGATCCTTGAAAAAAATACATCTCTATATCTCCCAGTAACTCTTCTGGAAATCAGTAATTACAATTTTCTTAGAATCTAGAGTAAGTAATTTTTTCTTACTTTTTCCTTTTCTTTAAAGAACTGTATAAAACAGGGATTTTGTATATTTTCTTAGTTTTACAGTTAATAGGTAAAACAAGAATGATGATTTCTTAATAAATAAGCAGACAGATAGGTAGATGGACAGACAGGCATAACTCTAGTTTTTCATTGAGAATCAAGCATAACAGAAGGGAGATTTGACTCAAAGCCTGTATCTCTCTCTATTGTCTCAAAAAAGGTAAAGTTTGGTGAAATAGAGTAAGGTTGTTGCTAGTTGAATTACGCTATCGAGTCTCTCTTTGATGATTACACAGTTACTAGTTTGTGGTAAAGGTATGTCACACTTTACATTGTTTTCATTGAGTTTTGCCTAAATAAAGAAGAAATATTCTGGAACAAGAAAAGGAAAACAAAGGATGCATGATAACAACAGATCAATTTGCAGTGACGATCTGTCTTCACATTTATTACCAAATTCCTGCCTTTAGAGAATCCAGTTTCTTTACTTTTTTTAACCACAGATAGTTTATCTCAGGAGTCTTCAAATTATTTCCTTGGAAAGAAGGTGGAAAAAAAAAGGAAGTGATAAACTGCTCAGCAGTTTATGACATTTAGCCTAGATTTTCTGCTTCTTTGCTCTATTTCACTTGTGCAGACCATGCAACTATACCATAGTCATATATGAAAGTTCTTCTCAGAAGTGGTTTCTACAGTTTGGTTTTGCTTTTTAATATTCATGCAGTTTAGTCATAGGGTACTTTCACAATGAATTCCTGAAATTTAGTAGTTGTTCTTCATAATCTATCTGATCTATCCATCTGCAAAATGTGCATGATACCTAGGTGTACTCTCAACAGACTGAGTAAACAGGCTGAAGGGCTCCCAGTAGCATTACACTCCTGCTCAGAGACACCCAATCTCCATTTCCAGAAATGCATCTACCTTTCAGCCAAACTTCTGAATGCAGTTATTTTCTCCTTCCCATACTCCAACTTAGCTTCCAGCAGCTCTTACAAACTATGTCCCCTCACTTTCTCAGGAAACATAGAGAGGCAATCCCCCAGAGTGATGACTTAAGCAGGAGTGATGGACACAGAATGTATTCACCATGAAGAGAGAAGCAATCTATGAAAACTTCTCTAGCAGCACTATCCGCCATAAGATTTTTTAGAACGTCTTTTTGCAGAAGTCTTCAAACTACTCTTTTCCTCAAAACAGGAACTACCAGTTCTGGCAGTTCAGACATTAGGTTTAGAATATGTAATGTACTCGGAAAGAAGTGGATAACTTGAAGTATTTTGTTTGGATGTTTCATGTAATTTTCTAAAACTATACTCAGGGGCATCCCAGTATTATAACTTTATATAATTCACTTGCATTTCCAAATGACAAGGTCATTATAAGAAAAAATATTTTTTTTTCAACTAGGTATGTAATATATATGGCAGATTTGCTCTATGTTATTCTTCATCTATGTGTATATAATTCTACTTTCTTTTATTCTTCATTGATATTCTCTTGCTTTTTCAAATGCAGTTTCTATTACTGGCAAAAATATAATCCTAGTGATGTCAAAACAAGCCAAAGGTACAGAATTGTACATTTATACTACAGAACTGATTTTTCCTAACATAGTTCCCTACTGTGTGTTGCACATCTGAATGATGACAATACGATAAAGCCAGAATAGCCAGTTAGTTCCTCCAGAAAAGCTGCCTGCATCTCCAAATACTAAATCAACAGGCAAATTTATGCTGAATACTTGTTAGGATGGTTTATTTTCTTATCAGTGTTCCATTAAGAATAATTTCCTATTAAAATCTATTTCCAAACACCTACTTTCAATCTTATTTCTCAAACTCTGGCTATTTTCCTTTGATTTATAGCATCCTAAAATTTTGTCCAATTTATTTCATTTATGTCCTTTATGTCCTCAGCACCCACCAGAGTAGCTGATATCTTTTCAGAATCTGCATGTTGTTTTTATCTGAGCAGTTTATTTCCTCTCTTTACCTCTGAGTGACTTAAAAGATAATACTCAACTGAACCCTAACAGATCATATTCCAACGTTGTCTGACTTGCCACAATTTCCTTTCCTTTTTTATTTTCTGTCTTCAGATTACAGATGTTAATCCCAAGTCACAAAGTAATCTATGAATGTAAACTTATTTATCTTTTTGTGCAGTTTTTTCTGCACACAGTTTTCCACAACCTATAAAGTCAGAAATTATCATGAAAATAACTAGTCAAAATATGACCTGCAACCTAATATCACATACTGAAAAACTGTCCAGGTAGTACAGAGATTACGCTAATCCCAAGACATTACTGCAAATACTTTTTTTGAAAACTGTATAAATATTCAGTGGAATCCTTACCCCATTATGTGCATGATGAGGTGACTATTTTATATTGAAGCATGTCCACTTCAGCATTATATCCTTCTTGAAAGTCTCAGAATAAAACGCTAAAGCATTAATGCATTATATTTCAGGCTTTTATCCTATGAGGGGGTCCACGCAGGTGGGACCCAAAATGCATTTTAATAATGAAGTAAATCCATTTACCCAAATGGTCCTATAATGACCTCTTTATTGTAACCTTGCTTATCTTAAAAAGAATATTCACTCATCTAACTGGCTTTACAGTTTCAATTTTAAAATACTTACACATCAGCTAAGAACTGTTTTCCTTTTATTGTCCTACTCTGACTTTCTTAATTTACCAGATTTTAATATATTAGATTTTTTATGCTTTCTTCTCTTTTAATTGTCATATATTATACTCAAACTTAAACTGCATTAATTGACATTTCTGGTCTGAAAGATACCTATAGATTACTAGTTTTCAAGTCATTGCATTTTTTATTTGGAGCAGGCTAGTACAGTTGTAATAATTGCCAACTGGATGTAGTGCATAAGGTTACATCTGCATTACTGAGCTAAACCTGGCTCAGGCACATGCTTGAGCTCTATCATGTGATAATCCATGTCATTTAACTGCTAGCATGTTTTTTGGTGTGCTCTTCATCTAGGCCAGCAAGCACTTAGGTAAGACACTAAAGGATTTGGGGAATAGCATGGGTTAGGGAGTCTTCTTATAGGCAGTATCAACAAGGCCACCCTGGCCCAAGAGAGCAAATGGGTAGCCAGGCAAATGTGAGTTGTAATTTGCTAACGACTCTTGACTGGGTGTGGAGCATTTTGTTTTCTAGTACAGATGTGATCTAAGAAATTAAATGCCATCAAAAACAGGTAGAGTGCCGCCTTCTGATCCTGTTACCAGACCTATGCAAAGGATTTGAGTTGCTGGCATGGGAGAAGGGTAGACAAGGGTTGACTGTGACTTTCCCGTGGCAGGCAAATTCTCAGCCTGTGAGTAGGAGTGGATCTTGGCTACCTTGTCCTACCTCCAGTGGGTGGAACAGGGGTACAGGATCTGGTACTTTTCTATACTTTCCACTACCGTTTCTGTTAGCTGCCTCTTCAACTACCTCTTCAAAAAATTGTTCCGATTTGTAGACAGGGGTCTTAGATTTCCTTTTATTCAGTACTATTTTCCTGGAAACAAACTAAAAATTAAACACTCGAGAAACTCGAAAAAATCTGCTTTCTAGTATTTCTTTAAAAGTCTGACATATTTTCAGAATTTATTACCCAAATGATACTAAGTCAATAATTAGGCTCTCTTAGACAGCATCATATGACCCAAACTCTCCTTCCATTTTATCTTTGCATGACGGCAAGCCTAAAGTTCCCATTTCCACTTCTGTTTTTGCCTACTTTATACTTCACTAAACATTTATTTACAGCAGAATCTTCCTCTTAGTCTATTCCAATGTTACTGCTGAACCAGCTTTCTGCTATTACTCTTCAAACCCATTACCTTCCCGTCAGTGATTTTCACGATATGTTTATGTTTTTTTTCTGGTCTTTCTACGAAACCAGAAGATTTGTACAGTCATAAGATCTTAATTTTGGATCTAGTATCTCTTTTTTACCTGATCACTATCAGATCCAGGACTGAATTAAATCTTATTACTTCTTCCAGTTGTTTTAAGTACTACACAAAAATATTCTCCTGTAACCTACTTTGAAACACCTCTTGCATCTAACTCAAATACTTCTTTTACAACTTTTCATATATTTTCATACACATAGCAACATATCTATATATAACATACATATAATATGTCTGTATACATATATGATGATCATAGAGACCCTCATAAACCTAGAGAAAGGCAACTGAATTAATCATTCGACAAAATCTTCATGGATTTTGCATTTTCCATTTTCATTTGTGAAATTATTTCTGTATCTGCCAGCCATGTGAATTGTAAGACCTGCAAGCAGAGTGGTTGTTTTATAAATTATGCTTTCTCTCACTTATATGCCTTATATAGCAACTGACAGTTATTTTCTATTTATGTCTTAGCCAGACCTGTTCGTAATGCGATCAAAGAACATTTCTTGGAATTTGTAGTGGTACTGCACCTCTCAAGACCACCTGTACCTAAGCTGTGTTTATGAACAGAAAGACTTATTCTTTCACAATTATTTCCTGCAGGATTTAATAGATGAAGTATGTTTTCACATCTTGATGTAGCAATTCACTCAACTTTATTCTCCTCTTGTAGATGTTTCCCTGTGGTTACACTTACTCATTTGCTGAAAAATCATTCCTGTTTTGTTAGTATTTCCAGTTAAGCTTTCCTCATTGTTCCTAATATATCTAAAAATAAAGACTTTCTAATTGATTGTTTAACTGAGACATTATCAGTCTAAAATTGCAAATCAAAAATATACAAAGTATATTATTATCTTCAAACTACAAGTCTAAATTTTAGATTAGTAGTACTATTAAACAAGTAGTACTAATTAAACAAGTACTGTAAAACAACAGTTTCATAACTTAACAAGTTATATCAATACAGTATTCCCAAAACTAATTTTCTAAAACTACACTAATTTAAGTCAGTTTCATGTACTTCCTTCTAACAATAGTACACCATTGTTAGAATTGTATTATTTCTCATGATGACTAAGGCCTCATTCCATAACTACTCTGCTGTAAAATGAATACGACTATTAAGTAAGGGACTATTTCAGGATTTGTATTGCATTATATAGTTAATAAAAAGGACAAACCTTCAGTAAGCAGTAGTGACTTAACTGTATGCATGCCAATTTATACCATTTGAGGATATACCCCAGAAAGTCCTATCAGATTTTACGTAGTTTTTAATATTCTTTCTTTTTCTATGGATGATTTCATATAGTTCTTTTTTAAAAAAATCATTGCAGTTGATGCAACTTCTGGCAAAAATCTTCCTGCTACTGTTGTTCAACACAAACTCTATCCTTAGTGTAACTGTTTTAGAGATTCCAAATTGCCTCTGCTTTCTAATCCTTGTCTGTACTGTCATCCTCACGCCCAGTAAACAAATCTGGCAAAGAAGGTGCTTTTTTAATGGCCTCAAAATTATGCAAAAGTCCTGCCTGTAACTACATTAATTAAAAAATTTTAGGCACCATAAATTACATTCTCATTCACATCTCCAATAATTTTCTAGCATATTGCTATTATTACTGCTATTGTTATTACTGAAAATTACTGTAAGTATCAGAAGAGGCTTCAGTTATTTTACCCACCTAAAGCCAAAGTTCTGAACTGTGTGATGACAAACACTATGTTTTATCATGGTATTCCTTTTATTGCAATCCAAAGAATTCACATTATCTAAAGGACATTTAGTATAGCTAATAAAATATGTAGGTAGCTACTCCATAGAAAAAAAAACTTTTATTTACTATTTCTGCTATAACAGAGTGTGATTTTCAAAAATTCTGCTGATTTTTATGGATCTATATCTTTTAGTTGTCTTTTTTTTTTAACTCCTTATATTAATATCAATACAAAGTACTCCTTCCGCTAGCATTTTTCTTTATCTGCAAGTAAAATCTGAAAACTTCTGTCATATTATTTATGAACACAGGATGTTTGCTTTTATTCAGTTGCTCTTTTTAAGTTAGCATTCCTATATTGAACAAGTACCATAAGTCTTTATTTTTACAGGAATGTTTATCTCTATCCATAATTATTATTCCATGGATGTAGGAAGCATGGTACTTTGATCTTCTGAAGGCACATTTATCATAAAGAACTTTAAATGCTGTCTCTGAATTGTTAAGTTTATTCTTTTCCTTACTGGAAGTCCTAAAATAGCAGATGCATACAGTGTTTAGAAGTATATATATTCTTGAGTATATAGGATCATGCTTAAGGCAATATTTTAGGCAAATGGATGCATATGTACTAGAACAAAGGTACCGATATTGAACCAAAAGAGTTAGGAGAGTCCAGTGTAGAAAGGAACCAGAAACTTAGTTTAACAGAAGGAACCAGAGACTTAGTTTAACAGTTTAAGAGAAGGGGAGAAGACAGAGAACTCAAGAGAAGGATATAAATCAAGAAAATATTACTATAGGGAGAAAGAAAATAATTTCATCTTTTATAAAGCCATACTTTACCAGCACCCAACTTTGTAAAACTCCCCCACTTTCTGTAAGTGAGCCATGTAGGAATCAATTGTTAAAATAAAGACTAATGCTGTATTTTATTAAATCTATATGTCTTTAATATGGATTTTATACTCTTCACATTGATTTTACATTTCTACAAACATCTTTAAATCACAATTACATTAGGAAACCAGCACATTTTATATGAAGGCAGAAGAACAATATTTTTGACTATTCAAAACCTTAAAAAAATTAATGAGTGCCATATTCTTCTTTTTCTATGTCTTCACTACAGTACTATCAGTCCCACAAAACACTGGTATCAGCATCAAAGGAAGGGTCAGCAATGTTTCACGTCAGAAGTTAGGACAATACTTTCGACATGGATTGTCAGAGAGGTAGCAAGTGAAAAGCTTCAGAAGTTATGGTAGCTAAAAAGAGTCAGGAAAAGAAAAAAAAACAGGGAAAGATAAGATAATAAGATCAAAAAGGACAGGAAAAACAAAATACACAGAAAATGGCAACCATAACAATTGTGTTTATTCATATTAGAAATAGTACAAGAATACTGACAGAAAAGGTGAGGAATAAGGCAGCCAGTCTTAAAGAGGTCCAGAGAAAAGACCTAGTACATTATGAAATGCTCAGTTATTCCTCAATTAAGGTGACAGCCCACTCACTTAACTTTAGTTTGAGCTAGTCAGTTCAGAGCAGGATTCCTGTGATGTCAATAGACTGAAATGGGCACCTCCAGAGGGCGATTCATCCCATCCTAAGGTCTGAATATTGGACTCTGCATAACATAGTTGAAATGTAATTAATTTTGTGAAGTTCACTAGGTATTTACAAACCTAGCAGCATATCTTCAAGCTGAACACTTACAGTAACAGCATCTGGATTAAAGTGAGATACAGCATATTTTCAACTTCCTTTAATCTGAACAAGGAAAATTTACAAGTGACTTTCATCCACACAGACCATGTAATAGGTTTGTGCTGCATAATATTTTGCTACTGAACACTACTTGTGTGCATTACACTGTGCATAAAAATGAAGACCGACCCTAACAAAATAAAGGAAGTTTGTTTTTCTATTAGAACTAATTAAGTACTTCTGGGGCTTTATGTTTATCCACTGCAAATAAAAATTAAAGCTTGATATCACTGGGATTCTATATTTGCAACATTCACAACATTGCAGTAAGGGCTGTTTATAAAATACAGCATGAAGTCTCTTATTTAGAACTTATAAAAGTTTTATGAATGAACATGAACAGTACAGTTATGTCAGTTTTTCAGTATTCAGATCTTCCCTGGGTGCCCTTAAAAACTGCTGCCCAGTGACACAGACGTGGTACAGGAACAGGAAACCTATCGCATAGCAATTTGTAGAATAGTTCTTACGTAGACCTATCTGTATCAGCAGAAATTAATACACTATATTCCAAAAAGCAGATGTTACCATTCAAAAATTACTGTGAACTGGCACCATAAGGCCTCTCCTTGCTCCACCCATTTTCCACTCCAGTCAGCAATGGGGCAGTTTTAGAGGGGATGTACATTTACTGCTGTACATCTGCTCAGACCTCAGTTACACTAAAGTGTTGCTCAGGTGGACAGTTAAGGTATTTTAAGCATACCACTGGGTGAATGTAAGAAAACGGGAGGTCCTTATCTCTGTAGTTAAAAAATAAACGGGTTTTTGCACGGTAAATCATGAAGACCAGTTACAGTCACTGTGTGAATAATAGTTAATTGCTTAGTTAAAAATACAAGATTTCCCTAAACATTTATTCTGCTGTAATACCATATATACTCAGAGGAATAATGCAGTAACTAACCACATAAACTAACAAATTACAGAATTAAACCTTTTTTGGCAATTTCCTAATTTATTTTATTTTATTACAGCTTATGGATGAAATCCACATACTGATGTCTAACCTGTAACAAATGCCAACGTAAGTAATCCATTGTTCTACAACTACATTTGATTATGAATGGATTGACTTTGCCTAGTTCTGCTGAACAATTAATCAGCAGTTTCTATTTTCAGTTTCAGCATTATTAGAATTAGGTTTTACATATAAATTTTGCCATTCCTAACTGTTATTGTCTGTCTGCCTGCACTCTTTCCCAAATGCTAGAGAGTAGAATTAAATGAAATACATATTAAAAAATGGCTTTGATTTTGTCATGTCTAATAATGGAGTTTTTAAGAGCTAACCTGGGAACACAGAACATTGAAGCAGTCATCATTTTCTAGTAGAATAATGCATTTTGTGATTCAGGTTGGCCCTGCAAGTCAATTTAAAGCCTTTCTTAGAAGAAACCATGTTAAAATAAAAATGCACAGTGAGTAAAGTACAACTCAGCACAGCAGTTAGTCAGAACGCTGAAGTCTTGCTCTGTTTTCCATGCAAGCACAAAGCATAACATATCTGAGCACTAAATACAAAATATTAGTGCAAACACTTACCTGACTCCTCCCTTTTACCCTATTATTTCTACTATGTTCAGTAAGTTTTTCTAATCTTTCCTTCTGTAAGGGAAAATAATTTCCCCCTGCTTTTTCCTGCTCACCTGCACAATTTCTGAAATTTCAAATTTTAAAAGGGCTATGAATCCAATCCTGGGGTGAAATACCAAGTTCTGAAAGGTTTTAGCATGGTTGAAGATCAGTGGCTTAAATTTTGAGTGTTTGTGTTCTTTCATTTCCAACAAATACATAAATCATCAGAATAAAGTTCAGCAATGAAAATCTATTTAGGTAACTGTAGTTGTAGAATGAAATCACCATTCTGTGAAGAGCTCTGCTCATACAGCAAAACATAATGATGATTTTTATTGATTTGAACTATATCATTATCTCTTACCTTATTTTTATGCTTGGCTGTTCAGAGAAGTGCACGTCCACTTCTCTCCTTTAGCAGCCATTCTAAATGATGCACTGAATGTTTCAATGAATGAAATTATTTATGCCTTTAAACACTTTATAACCACCTTATTATATTTAAAAGGATATAAAAATCTGGTGTTAAGACTAGTATATTGTGCACAAATGTAAATATTTTCTCTCCTGTAACAATTCCTAAACATTTATTACCAGCATCCACTACGTACATTTTTAGATGCCAGCTCCTCAAAACACAAAATCCATTGTTAGAATATTTTTTCAAGTTGCTTAAAAGCCATAATACCAAATGCTGTTTCACAGATAGTATCAACATTTGATGTTTCACTGACATGGTAACAGGAAGTCAGCTCAGTGCAAGTTACTTTGTAGAAGATAGTACCAGAACTTCAAGGTGTTACCTCTCAGGAATCATGAACTCCTGCAGTCTTTAAAGATAAAATGACACATGACAAGCAACGAGAGTAATGCCAATTGTTTGGGACCAACACTGACTAACTAAAAGAATGATCTCTATATGCACTATAGAAATCTGCCCAAGAAAGAAACACCAGAATAGCTTTCTATTAAAATAAGGTACCCTCTAACAAAAAGGAAAAAAAAAGTATGCTTTATTTTACTATTGTTATGGTCATCTTGGTACATAATCTATTTGTATGGTCACATGCTGAAAGGACAATTAATTTCTGAATTTGAAACTTGAGCAGAAATCATGCTAAGTTTAGTCATAGACATAAATATGCAATCATAATCAATATTAAGAAGCGAAAATGTTAAATAAAAGCTTAAAACTGATTAAAATATCTGACAAAAAAAAAACCCACTGCATTTTAGAAAAGCCTTGCATTTAAGGAATGCTCTAGGACATTGCTTTCAATATTTTTGCTGACTCTTTAGTCTTCACAAACAACTTTCTAGGAATCAGGAAAGTAATAATTAAGAAAAGCGACCATACTGTTCATAAGTTTCAACCTGTCTCCAATAAGTGCAATAATCCACTGAAATTAGTTATTTATTTTTAGGAAGGTCATAGATCACAGAAAAATGTAAATCAAAGGGACTAGGGTTTAGAAACCTGAGATTTTTTTCTGCTGTCTAGTAAAACAAACATTATCTAAAAGTCATAACTCACCATGTGGAAAAAACCCCCATCACATTCTTATGAGTATTACATGAAGCAGGCAAAAGGAACAAATTAATTAATCTATGATCAGCGGATTTCAAATGATGGGACATGTCCCAGTTGAAGAAGGTGCAAACTGTATGTTGGAAAATGGAAACATTATTATTTTTGTACCCAGCACTTCTACAGCATCTCATTTGGATCCCTTTGTATTCACTGGTGAGGCCACACGACCAATACTGTGTTTGGGGCTCCTTGCTACAAGACAGACATTGAGGTGCTGGAGCACCAGAGAAGGGCAATGAAGCTGGTGAAGGGTCTGAAGCACAAGTCTGATGAGGAGTGGCTGAGGAAATTGGGGTTGTTTAGCCTGGAGGAGGCTCAGGGGAGCCCTTATCACTCTCTACAACTACCTGAAAGGAGGTTGTAGCCAGGTGTCTCTTCTCCCAAGTGATGAGAGGAAATGGCCTCAAGTTGTGCCAGGGGAGGTTTCGATGGGATATTAGGAAAGATTTCCTTACTGAAAGAGTTGTCCAGCACTAGAACAGGCTGCCTGGGGAATTTAAAAGATGTGTAGACATGGCGTTTAGAGAGACGGTTTAGTGGTAGACTTTGTGCTGTTAGGTTTATAGTTAACTTGATGATCTTAAGGGCCTTTTCCAACCTAAATGATTCTATGATTCTGTTCTAAGATTTGTCTGTCTGCATCTGCAGTGCAGAACCCCATACACAGGAGGCAGAAGTGTAGCAGGACAGAAGAGAAGCTTTAGATAAGAGAGATTCATAGGACCATTTGTACCTTTGCGTGTAACTGTTCCTGGAGCAAGCAGAAAAGTAGGTTTTCCATTCGAAAGGGTCGTGTGCAGGAACTGGAAAAGAAAGCGAAGTTCCAGAAGACATGGGGAAGGGTGTAGCTAGGGCAGGTGTGGAATGAGCAAGAGTCAGTTAGAGAGCTGTAGCCATGTTCAGTAGTAAAGTGACTTCCAACTGATCCCAGTATATTTATCCAACTGTGATCTTTCCACCTCTTGGAAAAATTCCTTTTCTGATACCTATTCCAATTCTTCATCCACATACACTCATCCCCAGACCTACCTATGTACCCCATCACTGCTTCTGTACCCATATGCCTTGTCTAGACTCATGAATCCCTCTCTCTTGTCACTCACAGATGACACCAGGAAACCACCTTTTTCTACACTATAACAGAAGTCACTCTCTCCTCTCTTACATGTTCCTTTCTGGTACAAGACAAAAATTCCCCTCTTCTAGTAGCTCAAGCCTGAGCAAAGACAACTTCAGAATCATATAAGTTAGCAACAGTTATTTAGCAAGATAATACAAAACATGCACAAGTCCCCTCATATATGTATCAATACATGAGTAAGAAATATGGAACACAAAAAAGTTAAACAGAACATGGTCACCTGCCAACTTTCTTTAGTCCCTTTTAAAACACTACTGTCAACAACATTTGTTTCCAGTATTATGTTTAAATTTCATAAAATGCACTATAATAATTTTAAATAAAACAAATTATTTCTTCAAGATAAACATATTTATACCATTTGAATACAGCTTATAATTTGGTGTGTCTAAAATTTGACACTGCCGTAATTCCTAACATAAATATGCACAGTATGTTGGAAAAGATAACATCTCGACAAATTACTTATGGATGTGCTTGTATGACGCTCAGGACAATAGGAAGTAAGGATGTCAAGGGCAATTAAATACAAATATTTTATGATGCTAGAAAACTTTCAATAGCAGAAAAAAAAGTAGTAAGAGACACGATACGAAGACACAAAAGCTTTCTACAATGTAAGATTACCATTCAAGGTAATTGGAGGAAGTTGGTCAAATACAAGGCATGCTAATACTCATACGGAAAGTTTATGTCTGTTAATAATGACAGAACAGAAAATTGTAAAAATCTCTTTTTCTGCATTGAGAAACCAAATATTAATTCAAAGATGAATCTATATTCTAATCTAGTGGAGTGGACAAGTTTAATCTTTGTCTGATGAGGATCCAAGACTTGCAAAATTATACTCACTTCTCAGGAAACTAAATCTACTAGTCAGCAGTAGACAGGAAAAGTCAGGCTAGTGAAGAATTTTAAGGGATACTTAGGGATAACACAAAGATTAAGAACCCCACAGTTCTGTTACTAGGGAATGTGTGATGGGGCCAGAAGGATTAATGCTACCAGGCTGCTCTTCTTGGCTCCTTTCTGGGAACCTCTTGCCGTTGTTTCTGGCAGAGAGGCATGCAACCAGTCTAAAGCTGAGAAAGCGGGGCATGCTCTCTACTTTTCCACACACCCCAGTACAGCAGTTCCCATCTTCTTTGGAACAACAGATCATTATCAGTCCTTAGCATTTTTCAAAAACTACCACACACCCACCTGACCAAAATTTTAATTGGAAACCCTATTTGAAGCACTATTAACTATGGGTTATCCAAACAGGTGTTCAACTCACCACAGCCTTGGAGTCCAGCAGGGGTTTGCAGACAACAGCTTGGAAACCATTCCAGCTGTTCCAAAGGTACAATCATGTCTTCTACTCCATCCCTCTGGACCTTCTGCTTGCTGTGTGAAACACTTCTGCTTCTTTATCTGATTTCCCACGGGAGTAATTTTAGGGCCTGCTACTGCTTTTAATTTGTGAAGTAGCAGCAAACTGGTATTTTCCATTGCCCAAACGTTTGTAAAAAGAAGTAAAACTGATCTGCCCATCTGTAATATTGCTAGTGCCAGATAAAGGAAAAGACAGACAAGAAAAAACATCTATGGATTTAACAGACTTATTTAGAGATTTACTTATTTACAGATAAGCTATAATTCTGCACAGGTTAGATTTTTACCACAACTGGTTTGTGATAAGTGGAGCTTTCAAGACCAGGAAACTGTTGGGTTTTGTGCACTTGAAAACATGTATCCACAAAACTATCGTAGATAAAACTCTTTTGCAGCCTTTTGTCATCCTAAAGACCACCTAAATGAAACAATACACTGACCAAAGGCGTTTTGTTTTTCTCTTATGAGAAACTAGGAGTTACAGTTCCCTATTAAAAGGAGATTTATAGTCCCCCTTCCAGATATTCATGGTTTTAGAGACCTTTTTCACATTACCTACTCCTCAGTCAACATTCTTCCAAACTGAGGAATCCTGATCCATTTATTGTCCCTGCAGCAGAGTTATTCCATACGTCTTAGTCATTCTTTTCTATATCATATACAGTTCTCATCAGTGCTCAAACCTGACCAGCACGTCATTTGAAACCTCTGTTTCAAATACTATTTTGTCACTTTTTGCTAGCATCAGTTTTATACAGAATGATTTTAGAAAATTATCTGGAGCTGCTAAAATCCATGCAAACCCCAGTAAGGTGGCTTGAGAGCCCTGGCATCTCACAGCAGCAAGATACTGCCGATCAGTAAGAGTGATATTCCAATCCTGTGGCAGGCAGGACTCCAGGTTCAAAACCTGTACTTTTGGCTCATTGAGGCTGTGAAACCCTAAGAAACAGAGAGAAAGAATCTTCTCTTCAATTTGCAGCTCCTGCTGTTAGAAAGAGCAGCTACAAGTCCCTGCCTTCCTGAGTGGCAGAACCGGTCACAGCCTGCTGAGCTCACAGTTTCTGGTGTGATGGCTGCTGTAATCCAACAGCCACTGCCTCTCTCTGATGATAGATATGACTGAACAGTGGGGTCAGCAATATCTGGCCACTCTGACAGCCAAGGCTCCTGGATCACCACAGGTCCTGCTGTGAGATCCTTCTGCAGCTCTTCAGGGTCAACAATAGGTCTCACTCCAACTGTGAATATTTTCCTATTATCACCTGCAATCTATATCACTTTTTCAGACTGTTTTATGAACAGGTGGACCAGAAAAACTGCCAGTACAAACCCTTGTGAGGTGGCAGTGTGAAAACTGCTCATTAGTCACTATACTGTTCCTTATCTTCTAACACTTTACTAATCCACAAAGAATTTTAAGTGACTCTACACTTCATTTTGTTAACAGTCTTTGGTTACAGAACTTCTTAAAAACTTTCTCACTCTTTCCTGTGAATCTGTTGATTCCTTCAAATAACTTGCAAAGCTCTAAGACAAAAGTACTTCTAGAAAAGCCAAGACGATGATCGCCTGTTACACCTATCCACATTCCTATTAATGGTATTCTTTATCACATTTACCGGCATTTTGTCTGTCATGGTAGCCAGACTTTTTAGTTCCATTAGTTCACGACCATCTCTAGAGCCCTTTCTAAAACTAGGGTCAAATTCATTATTTTCCATTCCTCTGTTATCAAGGCTAATTTAAGTGACAGATTACAAAACACAGTGCATGGCTCACCAATTTAATTTCTGAATTTTTCTAGGACTACTGAATGAACATGTTATTTGGCAATTTATTAATGTTTATTCAATCAATTTGATAAAACATCTTTTACTGCTATTTCAAATCTGAACTATTTCTTACAAAAAATTATTTCTATGTGGGGATATCCCTAATCTCCATCATAAATCTTGCCAGTGCACTGAGTTCAGTTGTTTCTTTCTGTGATGGCTTTGTCTTCAATATTCTCCTTAACAACAACTATCTCTTAAACTTACCTCCTTACTAACAAAATTTACACCTGAAAAAAATAGGGTTTGGTTTTTAGAATTTTAGCCCATTGCATTTCAAAATCTTTTTATTCTACTTTATAATAGGTCTACATTTAACTTGCCAGAATTGTGCTCTTTTCTGCTTTGCTTGCTTGGATTTTAACTTTTTTAAAAAGCTCTATTAATTTCTAGTATTTTCCTTTATTGTTGAATTGTGTAAGATAATTCTTATTCAACTGGGTTGGACTCAGAAAACAAAGCCCCTGTGAATTTTTTAGTATTTATTTAAACTGTACCTTCATTAGTATGCAAGTCCTTTTTTACACAACACTGGGCCTTTTTTTTCATTTTATTTTAATCTTTTCTCTCCTACAAGTGTGATAAACTTGAATATGATATCTCACTACTGAATGGTTCTTCTATTTGTTTTATGCTGATCTTGACCAAATCAAGGGCTGTCCTCCTCTTCTGGATTCTCTACCTTGTTTGCCCAAAAAGTAGTTATTGATGATATCTAAATACACAGCCTGTGCAAGATGGCGTAATGTAGTAGAATGTTAAGTTTATCCAGTCTATACTTATATTACCAAGGACTCTTGCTACAATCAAGCTTTTGGGTTGTACAGCCTCTCCAATCTCCCACAGTATTTCACAACTGTCTCCATCCCATAAACTTATTAAACCCTTATTAAACTTCTCCTATTCAGCTAATTACATTTTTTGTTTATTCTGATAAAATTATTCGACTATAATTTCTTTGGTACATACAGTACCATTTGTCTGCATAGTCTAATCTACCATCTGTATTTCAGCCAGCACTACACATCTCATCATCTCTCTATGACCTATACACTGACATTTCATTGTCCCTTTGAAAGAAAGTAAAGGGTTACATGCAGACTCTCTTACAGAAAAAGGGTGACATACCTGGGGAATTTCTAATGGAATTCATCCTTAACACTCCTCTGAAGAATCATTACCCTCAGGACACAATGGAAACAGAGCACTGTGAGATAGCAATGTGCCAACATACCAAATAAAAACTAGTCTAAGTTCCTTCTCAACAGAAATCAAATGGTATTTGAAAAAAAAAGACTGATAAATGGCACAGTTGTGGTTATTCAAGATTTCTGTACCAAGAGATGCTGTGTCAGGAAGGGAATGAACTCAGGATGCTATGGAAGTATAAAAAGTCCTTTAACCTTCTGCACACACTGCAGAACTTTGTGATATTTGCATTTACTTCCTTATATGAGAAGGGAGAATCTGTTCTTACAGCTATGGAGAAAATAGAGGGATGCTTTCAGGATATAATGTCAGTAGCTACTGATTTGAGTTTGACAGCTGAGAAGGCCTCTGGGGCTAGCATTTTTTCTGTTAGCTGCAACTCACTTCTTTCCCTTTTGTGAGGCCTCTAGTTGGAGAACCTTCTTTCTGCATTAAACATGACGTGACATTAGGCACAACAGAATCCAACAGCTACACTACAGCATCCAGCGGGTATTCATTATTATTTATTTCTATTACCATAAATCTTGGAAGGCCTCACCCTGGACCACTTCACATTATGCTGGACCCCGAATAAACACAAAACAAAATATAGATGTGCTTAAATTCTACATAAAGAGACAACAGAGAAATTATGGCAGAGTAAAAATGCAGTGACACAGTACTACTGTGATACGTGTTGGCATTAATATACCTGCAATATATCTGTTGTCTAGTGAGATTGTTTTAAGGTTCACAATATACAAAACTTTTAAGAAGAAATTTAAAGGAAGATAGTGAACACTTCTGTTTATGAAGAAGTCAACCAATACACGAGAGGCAGCCGAGGAGAAAATATCCAGTGTGGTCTGAAAATGTAATGACTGAATGATGGAAGTTGGCATCCTATGTTGATCAAAACCAGAGTCAAACTCTTGATACTGAAGGAGAGGTATCAGGTAGAAGTAGTCTTGATGGGCCTTGAAAATAAAGACACATATCTTATCTTTATTGCTTTAAACTGAAGGAGGAAAATGAAAATACCAAAGGAGTAAGTTTGGAAAATGATATTTACAGTAGCGTAGCACTTGGACTAGCTAACAAACATGGCAAGGCTGCAATTTGTCAAGGCAAAAGTAAGAGATTTTCCAAGAAAGACATGATCCATGAAAAACCTGGCTGAAAAAATAAAATTATCTGACGGAGAAGAATGACCATCCTTAAAGAACTGGAAGAAGATTCCCAAATGCAGATTTACAGATTTACTAGATTTGATGACAAAACAAATGATAGCATGACAGTGTCTTTCATACAGGATGCAGAGAGGTTTTCTGAGGGCATCAACCTAAATATGAAAAAAACTACTAACAGAAGACCAATAATTCTAACTGAAAAAAAGAACTGAGAGCACTGCTGAGGAAAATTTTCATGCATTACATCTTATTAGGACTGGAAAACAAGAGGTATATGAAACACAAAACATTGTTTTTCCCATAAATACTGTGAAATGAGAAAATTCTTTCATGTCACATTTATTACTAACTTATTACAGATATCTGTGCTGCTATGTTTTGACTTTCAAGGGTTGAAGAAAAACAATGTTCATGAAGTTAGAATATGAGGAGGGCCTCATTCAACACAAAGACATGCTACAATCCAGTTTGAAGACAGGACAGTGATGATACAAGCCAAACAGCAGTAGAGAAAAAGATCTCACAAACTTACACGTAAAATGCTTAATGTTCAGGCACATTCCTTTGCTCTTTCTTCTCAGTGCATAGAAGGAAACTTACTCTTTGCTGTAGTACAGCATTTCAGCTCTTGAGGTATTCTCAAGCCCACACAATGTATAGCTGTGCAGCAAATGCCCACTCCCTACATTCCAAAACATCATCTCCTTCTCTTGTTACCTAATTTCTTGCTTTTTTCCTGGTTTCAGTCTTTTACAGCATCACAGCATAGGTTAAACCAAAGAAGCAATCAGATCAGGTGCTCAACAACAGAGGTTAGCAGCACCGAGTAGTGGAGAGCTGGTACAGCTCCTCCTGTAGCAGGAGACAATTCAGAGTTCCTTTTCTTCCAAGCATTTGTAGCAGCACTACTGCAGGTAGAACAGAGCTGTGCCCCAACACTATCTCCCTCAAAGTACTGGGAAGCTGCCATTATGGGAAGGTGAAGCAGTCACACTCAGGTGACCTGCCTATCAGTAGTGATGAGCGAAAAATATCAGATACGGATGAAACATCCAGAGGATTCCTCATACCCCACTCACTGGCATGTCACTTTCCTTCCTTTTCTCCTCTGAAACTAGATCTATTCTGAAGCACTTCTTTTGGTCTAGAGCACAGCTAGAGAGCTGTGTTTAGATTGGTTTGGGGTTTTTTTGCAATCACCTAATCTCCCTCTGCTTTTCTTTCTTTTACTCAATTTAATGCAAGTAAGAATATATGGCAAATAGGCTCAAAAGGTAAAATCAATAAACCAATAGTTCTAAACATTTTTTTTTAAATTATGCCAATCAAGATTTTTTTTTGCAAAATGAAACATCCAATGTTCTCAAATCAGAATTTTATTGCATATTGAGAAATCTGCATTTCATTTTATATTGCAAAATCTCAAAAGAATCACTATCAAAATTTTTAAACTAGAACTCTGAAAATTCCCCTTCTGAAGAAGATGATGCATATCAAAATTATTAAGTTCTGTGTTTGAACAAGAAATTACAGCTTCTGCTTAGCACTAATGTTATTTAGCAACCCAGAGTCCTCTGTTCTCAGTCGTAACTGTCACCTTGAATCCCCAGTTTATACAGGTAATTCACAACTAGTCAATGCATCTTCTTCAAAATTTCAAAGTCCTTATTCTTCCCTCCAACAGAAAATGAAATAAAAACCAAAGCAAAAACTTAGAGAAAAGCAGTTACCAAACGTTTTAAACTTAAATCTACCATATATTCAGTGCAATTAAAAATACCAATAGCTATGCATTTAATTCTCCTTTCAGGTGTATTTTTCCCACTCAATTTCTGTCTTTTTTTTTTTGTTTTCTTTGGGGTTTTGTTTTTGTTTTCTTTTTCTAATTGGAGTCTTTAGTCTGCTTCTGATCCAAGTCTGATTTCTTCTTTGGTCATGCTCGTTCTTCAAATTACTTTCCTTTCATTCTGCTCTTGTGCCAAGCAATAAAAATAATCCGGTCCTCCTAAACCTTCGCTCATCAATTACTATCTGTGTCCTTGCTCCATGAGAAAGAATCTCTAATTGTCCTTACACACAACTCCTCTAGATGTTTACAGCCCCTTGATAATTATTCAGAAATTCAGTAACATTTCCAGTTTTTCCATTTTTTTGACACTAAGACAATTGAAAACATTCTTGAATTTGAATACCAGAAAGCAAATACAACATCATAAAAAAGGGCATAATTTACAATACTCCTTTTGTTATACAGGAAACCCCTACATATAGTTTTTGCTCATTTGTATATAAAAATAGGAGTCAAAGCAATGACTGTACCCATAGCTACAGGAAAAAAACTTCCTCCTAAATCCAAGCATAGATATTTATAGTTATTTTTTGGGTGAATCCACTGATATATGATATGGGTAATATGTAGTTCCTGCCTAAAACTTAGCTAATCAGCATGTATGATCAAATTCACTCATAATGCTAGCTCAGTTAAATTTAACCAAGTTACACTGACAGGAGTATAAGTGTATATTTATTAAAATGTCAATGTTCAACTCAACAAGACAATTATCTCAGTAAATGAGTTTGCAATATTTACACAACTATTAGCAATATAAAAGGTTTTATAGAGCTATACATTTCAGAATGTTTATGGGTGAAAACACAGAGCAAGTCAGAGACATGCTATTCTGAAAATAAAGAAAATAAACATATTAAAACTCTCTACCTAATTGCAGTATAGAAGGACTTGAGGTTTCCACGCTGAGTTACCCAAGAGTAATGAAATCCTTAACGAGTATACTTTTCTAACGAGTATACATTTTCTAAAATGAACTGAAGTAATTTGACATCAGTCAAACCTCTTGATTCACTTTTTTATCATCATACAGTACAGACTAACTATTGAAAAAATCAATCATTTCAATGTACTTACAGCTGAATTTTCTCATGTGACCAACTATCCACAAAGTCTCAGTGCCATTAAGAAGTTTTGAGGAATATAGTATTTGGTACTGCCAAAAAAACATAATTAAAAGAATGCATGTAAATTATAATCATTTTCTAATTAGAAATGTTTTATGATTACTTCATGTCTAAAATACATACATTATCCCAAAAGGCAGGCTCCAGCACAATCAATGATACACTGACAGAATTCACAGTTAGAAGTCACAGTGGGGTCCTGATCTTGCAACTGAACTTTCACAAAAAGAACCCCGCACTACTGCAGAATCTCCTGAATTTCAATAAGGCCCTACCCACACATAATCAATTACAGTCTGCCTATGTGGGAGTAACAACAGCGAGAACAGGACCTGTTCCTCCACACACCTGCAAAAATACCAAGATTAAAAAAAAATAAAATTAGTAACATGCAGCAAAACCTATTGATAGCCTGTTTTATCACAGCATTTACCACATAATAAAGGAGTTCCATACATCTCTAAGTTGCATATTATTTATTGGAATTTTCAGCTTATTCTTCAAAGAATGTTGGCTTAAAATTGCTTATGGATTTTACATGTAGTGGCAGCACATTATGGGAGCTTCTACTGATACACACTTGAAATATAATTTTTTAATTATTATTTTCTAAAACTTAATCATCCTAATTTCTTTGGTCTATTACGCAAGTCATTTTTTAGTGCTTAAGCCTTCTTAAAATCTGTCCCACAACACCCATTTTAGGGACATAGGATATGCCTGTGAATTTATTGAGGTGTGCATAATTGTGAGAGTATCTGACCACACAGAGAAGCATCCAAGACCAAAGTCTTTGAAAATACATAATGAAAAGCATTTAGTGTTAGTCATTTTTAGACTAAAAAGGAGCAGCTTTTTGAAACAAAAAATCCTCATGAAAATCAGTGATAATTAATTGTTTGCTAGGTTTAAGCACTTAGCAAACAGTGTTTAAGACATAGGAAGCATCCAACATAATGTTAAACAAGAATATACCACCATTTTGCTTCTCACACAAAACTTAACATTCATGATTTGACCCTACTCTTCTTATTAAAAACACATCCATATTGATGTTTAAAAGGAAAACGCTTTAAGTTACAATGTTTTTATATATTATAAACCATTTAAAAGCAGATTAGCCCTAGGTTCCATTAAATAATATTTAACTGGTGACACTGCAAGACTACTGGTAATAAGGGTTATAAGAATGACCAATAGATCCTAGAAACATGCAGAAAACATTCCTTTTAATACAGATAGCATTTGAGAAACAATGATATTTAAAAAAAAAAAAAAAATCTAGAACCAAATGAAAAGATTTGAGAATCTAACAGAAGAACCAAAATTTTCATAAAACAGAATGCAGGTTTGGTTTGGGGCTTTTTGGTTGTTTTGTGTTTTTTTTTGGTGATGATGAGTTGGTCTCCTCTTGGCTCTGATTTCATGAAAAAAACAAAAGTAAAATTAGCAGAAAAAGGAAAAGAGTATCACAGGTTTTTGTTCCTTGCTGCCAGCTTGAAAACTGGGCAGGAGGACAAACAAAAAGTTGAAATTTCAGGATGGTTACCTTACAGTAATGAACTGGCAGTGTTTCTTCTCATGTTACTGCTTTTAAATTTTACATTTCATATGCATGACTCTTAGGCTTCTGTTACTCTGAGAAATTCAACTTTTCTAGAGAATACAGCACTAAGTTCTGTTTAAAAAGTATAATATCTTGACCCCTGTCTAACATTGCACAGAAAGTTTAAAAGTATCAGACATGTGCCAAATTAGTGCGCCTACATGGTGAGTGAAGCAGTACCTCTGGCAAGTGTAATCCCATTTCTCACTGACTGAGATGAATGGACAAACTAGACCTTTCAGGACAATTGTGACAAAATCACGCAGCTACAGATTTAGCATTTCCCAATTTGCAATGCAATGTGGTAACCTGATGCAGCTTGATCCCAATATGGTTTTCTATCCCTATATCTAGCTCCACATCTTTCTTCACAATGGAAGTTAATTGGAATACAATGCGTATTTTCTGTACTGTTCCAAGAGTGTAGGTTGTAGGATGGGTCAGGGACAGAGAGCAGCAGTCTAAATTACAGTCAGTTTCTGGAGAGAGCTGAAAACACAGTTTTACAATTTTGACAGCCTAAGAGTAGCTCAGAGGTAACATCCAAACAGTCAAAGAAATCAAATACTGAAATTATCTCAACAGTTCCCTTCTCTGACATGGACAGGAAAAACATGTTTCTAATTCAGGTATAGAAACTACCATAAAATGGAATGTTTCTCAAGTGGTTTGGGAGACTAGAAGGCCCTGGCAAAACCAAGTTTTTTTCATGACTAGCAGAAGTAACGAAGTCTAGTTACTTATCAGCATGCTTGTAGGTGCCACCAACACATTTCTTCAGTAACCCCGGCCTGAACCTAGCCTGGCTGTTTTCCCATTCCTTTCTTAACAGATTTCTTCAAATTCCAGCTTCTGACATTTAGGAGAACAAGAGGCAGCTCACAATGTGGCTAGGTCTGAACTACACATGTGTTGACTGGCAGACCAACCAAGCATGCCGACCTGCAAGTCAACAGGTTGAACAGAACAGAAAATATCTGAGTCCATGCTGCAGCTTTTTCTACCCTGGGGGCACTAATTTGAGTCCTTTCTCTACTCACAGCTGCTAAGTTTCATTCAAATTGCAGAAACTTGACTTTGTGACCTCTAACTCTATATCAAATAGAGCTGAAATTAAGCAGTGGATTCAAAAATTATTAGGAGATAATGTGATCCTACATATCTTGTTTTATTCAGAAACTAGCATGAAAACACTGTAGCATAATCACTGGGAAAATAACTAGTGATTCTTATGTCACTTACTGTTTTCATTGAGGAGTTATACCACAGTCAGCTATAACAAAACCGATTTTTATGTGGTGATAGCATAAACGAATCCAGAGAATGTAGAGAGTGTTTCAATAAAACTGGCTTTGTTTTGCCACAGTGAACAGGGCCCTAAATACAGGTTGCTTCATAAAAGTGAAAATTTAACAGAAATACAATTTTTATTTTTTTTTAACTTACCGAGAGTATAACTGACTGCCCTTCATGGAGATCCCTGCTTCTCTTCCAACTCCATGCTGTCTTTCCTAAGGCTTAAGAAAAGTTCAGTGATACATATTTCCATGAAGCAGTGCCATAAAGTCTAATTCAGTGTACCTGGACTATTCAGTCTATTCAGTATACTTGGGCTTTTGTAGAGTTTCTGGTTGGTGTGGTTTGTATGGGCTTGCTTTGTTTTGGTTTAGTTTTGGTTTTTTTTAATAAATATAGTGATTTTTAAAGCATCACCCTAAAATTCTGATCTCACTGCCTGGATGCAGATACTGGTGTTCCAAATTAACGAATAATTTTTAATTATATGCAAATCCCAGTTCTCTTCTCTATACATGGCATCCACAATACTCTGCTTACCCTTTCTATTGATACAGCACTAAATTTTGACTTCTATGTTTCTCACCAAAAGACATACTTGAAATCAGAAGGTTTCATTTGTAGCTGGATTCCAGGAACTGATGAAAGAAGGAAAGAAAGTGAAAAAGTATAATGACCTCCCTGAAACTCCAGTAAAAAGAAGAGAGGCAAAGAATAATCAGTGTGGAAAAGTTAATAGAAAACTGGACATTAGAGGAAAGGTTAGCATGACAGAATGGGTATAAGAAGAGTCAGGGAAGTGAAAGTGATTCAACCAAAAGAGAATGGAATAAAAGAAACAAAATTATAATCTTAGCAGAGTAATGAAAATGAGCTTTTCAAAACTGTTTTGAGATTGGCCCATCTCTTCTTCTACTGCAGTAAAAGAACTACATCAATTCAAAAAATGCTTTAGGAAAACCTTAAAGCCACTTACCTTGAACCATTTAACTTTAAGCATTTGGAGTATCTAAACTGTGTTCAGCTAAAAAACTAAAGTGCTTAAATTTGAAAATAAAAGTAACGATGTTGTAATCATTCACTGTGTCAGTCCTATTGAGCATACATTCAAATTTGAGCCCCAACTCCTTACCCAAATAACATGCAGACTCACCCTTCGGCACTAGTCTGGATCCAGCCTATTGGTTACCAGATAGGTAAAGTCAAGCACAAGATGTAAAAGACTACTGTGGATTCAGACTTCTCTCTCAAAAGCTATACTCATGCAAGTATTTAAACTTAATATAAGATTAACTGTTTGATGCAGCAGAATGTAAATAGTTAAGTGCTTAAAGTTAATTCAAGAATCAGCCCCCTAAAAGAAAACTACAGAAAATGTGGCTGAGAAAGAACAAAGAAACAGATTGTTGAATCTGTATTAAAAATAAATGACCTCTGGGTTACATCTCAATGCACTGTGCCTGAAAACTGCTGCTACTTTCTGGCTTAAGTTTTAAACCTTGTTTTTAAAACATGTAATGGTAAAGAACCCCATCAAAGGCTAAATTAGTTCAGTGGTTGATAACAGTACTAAAGTAATTCTTAACACAGGGTGTAGTTTAGATATTGGTATAAAGGGTTCACCATCTCTCCTGACTATTTAAACACACCGGCATTTCCAAACTCAATTTGGTAAACAGCTGGAACAGGGTTAATAATCCATATTCCAACAGGAAAAACTGGAAATCATAAGCCACTAATAGGGTTCTGTCCCTTTTACTTCTTACTCTACAATAGTTACTAAAGGGAAACAGATATTGAGCCATTTGTTGAAATACCAAAAAAGGCCTGGGGCATCTCTCAGCATCTTCTGTGAAGTTCTGATCACTGTAATCTGTCTCCTGAACTGCATTGTGTGCACTCTTATTTTAAACTGTCACCTATCTAAATTATCACAAAGCCCAAATAGCTCAACAACTATATTCTCACATGCAAGCCCCTGCTACTACTATTCCATCCTTTATCTATAGCCAAAAAAAAAAAAACAAAACTCCCTGTTTTTATGATATATGTTTAATAAATCCATACATATAAAAATCATTACTTAATGATTATTAGGAAGACTAAAGACCTGATAAGGCAGTGAATTAGAGAGAAAATGAGTTCCTCTGTAGATTCAGTTACCTTTTCTTAAAATGGCTAAATAAAATAATGTTTTGTTCTCAGAAGAATTATGAGCACTACCAAAATTTTATAAATGTTGTAAAGCTCAGAGTTCAAAATTTCCCAGAAACTGGGAAACTAGAGAAGCAAATGAACAACTTTCATCAAGTTGTCTTATAAGAAATAAATTGAACAGCAAAAGAGCAAACAAATTAGTACTAGCTAAGAGCATTTTCAGATCCTTCGCTCCTCCCTTCATTTCAGCAGCATTTCATTTAAATGCAGGCATACATATCTGCAAAGTTTAAGCTTCAGTCTTTTAAACAGCTTCACATATCTGAACTTCACTCTTCTAAGAAGTGCTGCTGATAAAACTACTCATGTGAACAGTGTCAAGTACCTGCACAGGACTAAGGTTAAAGAAAGTAATAAAGAAATGAGCTAATGAATGCAGGGTATCACTAACAATTATTTCTGAAAAGTGAGGGACAGCAAGGAAGAAAGCAAAGCTTGAAAAATTAACAGCTGAAATATGAGGGGTGGAGGAGAAATTAGGTTATGGCCCCAGAAATTAACCTACAAAAATTTAACTTCAATACCTTTAAAATAACAGAATCAATGCTAAGGAGAAAAAAATAATAGAGCATCCCTAACTTAGCAGTCATGACAACCACGCTATTTTCTCACCATTTGATGAGTCCTCTTCAGTTCAAGGCTGAAGTTCATGGGTACTGTGGAGAAGATCACTTGGCAACTGCTCTGCTGTAATTAATCCATGAATAAAGAATAGGCTTCAGTTTTCACAGATACCAAGCCAGCACTTTTCACAACCATTAAATCCACAAAAATATTAAAACATTTAGAAGTTACAGATAGGCCATTTTAGCAAAACTTTGCCACAGAACCTAAGTTTAATACCAAATCCTTCCTTAAATCCTCAAGGACATCTTCGTTATTATGAGTCAGGCCTATAGGTATGTTGGAGTCAATATTAAAAGATGCGAACAAAATATAGTAAATTCAACCTTTTGACAACTACATCATTAGTTTTTATGCAACATTCAGCACTTTAGTGGCTGAAAAAAAAAGCTAAATGGAAAGTGTGCTACTGAAAAATCAGGAGGTAAAAAAGCAACAAAACCCCAATTTTATTTTTGATCTGCAGGTTCATAGGAAGTCTAATAAACTATATGCAAGTTCTAAGCCAGTACACGCTTCTTGCAGTCTTTACAGTCTATAGAAGCATCCCTAGATCAGGTCTATTCTGGCAAATTCAAAACTCTGTTTTCATTGTACAATAGTCAGTTATGTCCACTTCAGTCTTTTCTAAATTACAGTGTCTATCACTGATAGCAGACTGAAATTGCAAAAGCAATCCCAAATCTTTTATTTGTCAGGGCAAATCAGAAACTGATGGACTACAGAAAGAAGTAGAACACTCACACATGAAAGAGAATGTCCAACTACAGTTAGTAGATTATTAAACTGAAACTTTAAACTTCAAGTGATACAAAATTTACAGAGGAGGCCTGAAGGGAGGCTTAGGTGAACCTATAACAGGTATCTAGAAGGCTGGATGAAAATCAGGGGCAAGGCAGGGCTCAACCTAGAAAAATAAATAGAAAAAAATTCAAACTCCCACTGGCTGTATGCCCACATACAATACAAACACAGAAATACACACCAGAATAATATGTAGGTGTGCAATTATTATAATTATGTGGGTGCATCTTAGTGCCCCCAAACTTGTCTAAGTTACCTAGGAACTGATCCAGATGAAATGGAATAACATGCAAGAACCCAAGCAAGCCAAAGAATCTAGCTAAAAAGTTACATGGTAATGACACAATGCCAGTTTTCATTACAACAAATTCCTCTAATCCTCACAGTTGTAAAATAAATCTTGGAAACACATAGCAAGGTAATTTGTAAAGCAATGCGTGCCTGAGTCAGAAGACAGCCTGCAGCTTTCTAACCACTCCTAGCTATGAGCATCTGTTCTTTCAGCAGATAAGTACCTTGCTTTGGTTTTGCCCCCTCTCAGCTGGACTAGACAATTCAGTATATACAAGCACAAAGTCTGCTGCATATAGGAGACTCCAAGTACAAGAAGCTGTGGGGATGTCAACTCAGCAACATAGGTTGTACTATAAACTGCTCTCTCTAATGATTTTCTCTAGACTTTTTATTTACAAATTCAGGATCTCAAGATCCTCCAGGGCCTAAATCCAAGATTCCTAAAGAAGGGCCTAGCCTACTAAGTCTCTAGACTGGATCCAGGTGTCAACAGTTTCCCTCATCCAACACAAGAGAACCTATGCAATGAATGGGAAAAAAAGCTCTTATTTCCAGGGACAGAACTTTCAAAGGGCTGGTCCAAGTTTAAGGAATGAAAGTGCCTAGAAGCTAAGGGCCATCAGAAACCTAACTGCACCTTGCCTGAAAAACAAAACATGTTATTTCAACCTTGCCTCACTAACATAAAGACATTACGTTATGTATGTGGGAGAAAAGACAGATAAAATAATCTGAAAACATTCAACTGTTTTCAGCACATGCTCCTTCCCCTGGCAACAAGAGAATAGCTAATATGACAAATGCTGGTCATGTCACTTATTATAGTATGAGGAGATTCTCTGACAATTTAATGGCACTCTCTGAGGAGAAGAACTGAAACATAGGACAGACACTACTGGGAGGTGTTCAGATAGGCCTGTAATGAAAACTGCATTAGGAAAGGAGTCCATTATAGAAACTGCAGCTTAACCTTGTATTTGCTACCACAGCAGAGAAGACTCTAATAAGCCCAAGTGGTTTGGAATGGAAATTTGATCTAAAGAATTGACATCACTTTTGGTGAGGTTCAAAATCCCTTTTTCTCCCTTCTGTCTTCAGCTGTGTTCCTGCTGTGACTTTTTGGCTTCAGTAGTCACTGAGGAAACAAACTGATCATCCTCTCCCAGATGCTACAGCCAGGGAATGCAAAACCCACCTCGTATTACACAGATTTTTACACTATAGCAATTGCTTTTCTCACTTGTTCTGATTTTCAGTTAAATATTTACCCATTCTGATCCTTAAATTATTGTAATTGTGCATTATTTAAATTAAGAGATAAGCATGAAAGACATAAACCAAGACTATTAAATTAGGTTTATGTTTTGGGCAGTCCTAAGTAATTCTGAGAACAATTATTATGTAATATCACTATTAGCTTCTTAAATCTGAAATACAAAAGCATAATAATGAAGAGAACTACTCAGTGTGCTTACATATAATAATATATATTTCAGTCTGTATAGGATTGGGGCCTATGTGCATTAAGCATGGAATCTGAGAGCAAGAACTAGATATTAGAGGATGTAAAAATTTGACTTTCATTAAAAACCTTAATGAAATGACATCTGAAAGGACAATAGTGTGAGTCATATTAGAGAATACCATCTGTATCACAGAAACAGTGTATCATAGAATATTGACATACTACCTTCTATACCTTATTTCTATACTACAGTTGGAAAAATGGGTAAAAAATAATAGCTAGAATTATTTTAGGGCAAAACTACACCTCATCTAAGTAAAGAGAAGTGGTATCACCAGCACCAGCATCATATCTTTTTTTTTTTTTTTTTTTTTTTTTTTTTTTTTTTTACTGTTTTCACTGCTATTTCTAGTGCAAAGTTTTATTTTCACAAGAACACAGCCTTCAGGAAAAAAAATTTTAAAAATATTTCTTTTCAGTTGAAAGGCACACTTTGAAAATTTTGCTCAGGGTAATTTTATTAAAAGAAGAGCAAAAATGTAAATACACTGCAAATCATTTGTATTTCCTCCTTACTAATAGAATGGCTTTACTAATAGAATGGCTTTACGAAGTGAAGTTTTTTCATCTGGCTCATTTTCACTGAGAACCTGGTTTAAAAAATTAGGAATCTCTTTCTTTAGCAATACCAAACTTCAAATCCGAGGAAAATATAATAACAAATGCCTAATATTAGTTATGTGATTACTTACATGTTGCCTTGCACTACTTTTGTCACTAAGGAGCTCCAGAATTATATACTTTCTGAGTAGCAGTAGTTTTCGTAGCCATGACGGTCTAAGTTCTTTGAGCCCAAAGGCTTGGCGTTTTCTACTATGGCAGTTAGTTAAAAAAAAAAAAAAAAAAAAGGCATTACCTCTCCCTTTCAAAAACTTGTTCTGCTTATACTTTTGTCAGTGCAGCTCTAGCAGGGAGCAGTGGAATCATGAAAAGCATTAGGCCCTGAGCCTGCTAACGCTCGTCTGCCAGCAGTCAACCGAGTTCAAGATGACTCGCTCACAGACGTGAAGGGAAGATTTTGAAAGTCAGTGGGAGCAGAGCTCCCAGACGCTCATTATGTACTTTTGAAAAATCTTCCCCGAAGTCATGGGAACAACAGCTTGCAGGTCTCAGGCCTCTGCTTTCTTTTCCCTTTTTTAAAAAGCGCATGAGATTTGAAAAAAAGCAAACCCACAAAACAGAACAAAACACTGAAGTCAGAAAGCCCGAGGAGCGGCTGGCAGGGATGCGCTGGATCTCCCTGCCGAGGCAGGGTCCGCGGAGCTCCCAGGGAAAGACTCTCAGCAGGCACAAGTCAAGTGCAGACAGCGAGTGGCTCGGGCGGCACCGCAGCCTGCCTTCCTCCTGCTGCTTTCGGCAGCTCCCTAAACTCCATCTCGGCTTCCCCATCCCTGAGCGGGGCTGGGACCACTAACCCGGCCATCAGGTACCTTACGCTCAGTCACAGCTCGGGCCGGAGGGGAGCGTGGGGGAGGATGCGGCGTGAAAATGAAAGTTCACGTTTTCCCCGAGCGCTCCGTGCGCAGCCGAGGCGGGAGCGCTTGCCCGAGTTGAATCTCGCTCCGTCAAGTTCCTCTGAGACACTGCTTTTCTTTTTTTTTTTTTTTTTTTTTTTTTTTTTTTTTTTTGTGTAGGGTTTTTTTTTCTTTTTGTGTTTTTTGGTTCTTGGTTGTTTTGGGTTTGGGTTTGTTTTTTTTTAATTTCAAATGACCAGTGTAGGGCACTCGGGGCCCGCTGAGCCCTGCGATGCGCCCACACAGCCCCGCTCCGCCGTTCGGGGGCTGTTGGTAAGCCCGGGCTGGGGGCGGCCGGGGGGGCTGCCCCGGGGCGCTGCCGCCGCGCAGCCGGTGCGGCGGCGGGAGGGGGGATGGGGAGCGGCGGCTGCCAGGCGGGATCGGGATCGGGCCCGCGCGCTGCGGACAAGCGCCGAGCGCTTCCAACCCTCCTCCGGCTGCAGCGGGGTGCGCGGCGATGGGGGGAGACGGGGGGGACAAGGGGGGGGGGGGGGGGGGGGGGGGGGGGGGGGGGGGGGGGGGGGGGGGGGGCTAGGGGGGGGGACAACGTGGGAGAGGCGCTGTTCATATTTTCCTCAGGTCCTCTTGGCGCACATCCCCCTCCCCCGCCGGGCTTCCTTCCCCTACCTTCCCAAAACCCTTTCTCTACCTTCCCCAAACCCGCTGTCGTCTCCCCCCCACCCCGCTATCCACCACCCCCCGTATCCCCACCGGCGCCTTTACCTTGACAAGTTCGCGGGGCCGGCGGAGGTCTCGCTCCCCCTCTCTCTCTCTCTCTCTCTCTCTTTCTCCCTCTCTCTCTCTCGCTCTCCCACACACATCTCTAACGCGCCACCTCTCCCCCGCGGGCCCGGGCTACGGGTGACATTTCTCTCTCCCTCTTTCTCCCTCCCTCCCTCCCTCCTTCCCTCTCCCCCCCCCCCCCCCCTTTCCCCATTAGCGGCGGTTGGGTCGGGAGCGCGCGCCGCGCGGGGAGGGCGTGGAGCGCGCGCGGGCGGGCGTCGGGCGCGGGGGGGGGGCGGGGGGGAGGGGCGGCATTGACAGCGAGCGCCGTGTCCGTGCGGCGCTGCCGCCTCAGCCCCCTCGCGCCCCCCCCCGTTCCCGGCATGCCCCGGGGCGGCGGGGCTGGCGCTAACGAATTTGAATGAAGAGCCCTCCGCTCTTTCGGCGCCATTTTCGAGTGATGCCCGATCGCATCGCTGCCGCCGCCGCCGCGGGGGAGGCGCGGGGCGCGGGGGCCGCCCGCCCGCCCCGACAAACTCGCCCACCTCTACCCTGCGTTACCCCCGCTTACACCCTCGCCGCCGCGCTTCGGAGCGGGTGCCGCCGCCGCCGGCACAGGCGGTAAGAGCCGGAGGGAGCGGGCGCGGCTGGGGCAGAGGGAGCTGGGCGGGCGGGCGGGCGGGAGGGGGAAGCGCGTCTTCGGAAAACGGGGGCAACCTGCGCCCCGCCGCCGGGAAAAGTCACCTCAGGAGCCCAGTGGGCAGCAGGCGAGAGGCTCCCGGAGTGGCGGCAGGTTCTGGGCGGATCTGTCACTCGCTTCCCTCAGCCCCAGCAGCGGGCGGGAGCGGCCGTCTCCTCCGGCAGGTAACCCCGCTCACCCCGCGGGGCGGCACCGCGCCCGGGCGGGGATCCCGGGAGCTCCGCTCGCACCCGGCCCGGCCCGGAGACGGAGGCGCTGAGGCGGGCGGGGGGGCCCGGGAGCCGCGGGACAGCCCGAGCTCCGGAGGGTGCCCCTGCCCCGCGCTCCCGGGACATGACAGGACAGGCTTCCCCTCATCTACCCCCACCCCCGCTCCCCAGCACCCCTCCCCAGTGGATCCTTCCCTCCCGCCTTCTCCCCCCGCCTCTCCGCCGTGGAAATTTCGGGGCAGCGCTCGGGACACGGAGGCTTCTGCTTCCTTGCTCTTCAGCAGCAGCAGCCAGGATGACTTCCCCACTTACATGCACATCTCCCTTTCTCGCCCGCCGCCCCCCCCCCCCCCCCCCCCCCCCCCCCCCCCCCCCCCCCCCCCCCCCCCCCCCCCCCCCCCCCCCGCCCCCCGCCTCCTTCTTCCTCTCTCCCCGTGTTTTCGTAAGCTGGATTAATGCCCCTTCGCTCTTTCTCTTCCCCGTCCCTTCTCTCCCCGCCACCCCCTCCACCCCCTTCCCCCCCAAAAAAAAATAAGAGGACAACCTTCGGGATTTTTTTTCTCCGTTTGTTTCCTCTCCATGTTAGCAGATTAACTTCTCCGTTTAAGCGCTTTCTTCACCTCCCACTCAAGCGCTTAATTTCCCATGTCGCGATACGGAACCGCCTTTTGCAGGAACCTGGGTCGTGCTGCCACATGCTGTCATATTTATCGCCTCTGTCCCTTTGGTATTAACGAAGGACCAAAGTGCTATTGCACAGGGCTATTTTCCCCCCTCTTAGCGTTAAAACGCGAGTTTCCTTCTTGCTCTAGAGGGGGGGAAACATAATCCGAGACCATGTGAATCGTGCCGGCTATTTCTAGGTGTTTTTCCTGTCCTCCCACACACCCCAAAAACGAGTAAATACCCTCCCCATAGATAGCCCAGCCTAATACTGTGATCAGAGCTGGCCATTCACCTCCTCTTCTCCGCCTACAAAATTCTCTGTCTCTGTCACCCGGGTCGCTATTTGTCATTGGCTTAGCTATTTTTTGGTGGCTGTTTCTATGTCATTTCTCGGTGGCCAGCAGCTCTCGGTCTCTCGTAGCTGTATGAACGCGATCGTGCTCATTGTGATAGGCGCCGAGATCTCTCGCAGCTTGTGCGCTGGGCGATTCCCCCGCCGCGCACACACACACATACACACATAATATGTGACACAGTGCCTTTTCCTCCACGACGTCGTTTAACCCCCTCGGGGCCGGGTTTGGCGTGGGTGCTCGCGTTTCGGAGTTGCGCACACAGGCTCACAAGGCATCTTTTTGTGGCGGGAGCGCCGGCGAGGACAGCACCGTGCAGTGGGGCAGGGAGGAAGCTCGAGCGCTGCCAAGCCAGCGGGCTCCTTCACAGCCACAATTTCTAAGCGTTACTTTTTATTCCTCTTCCTACTTCCCTCTTCACTTTCGGCCGCCTGACCTTTTTTTTTTTTTTTTTTTTTTTTTTTTTTTTTTTTTTTTTTTTTTTTTTTTTTTTTTTTTTTTTTTTTTTTTTTTTTTTTTTTTTTTTTTTTTTTTTTTTTTTTTTTTTTTTTTTTTTAATTATTATTTTTTTTTATTATTATTATTATTTTGTCCGGGGAAAGGAAGGCGTATGGATATTTTTCCCGATGCCGTGTGAGCGGCGGGCGCCCGGGGCTGCCGTCGAGCCGGCGGGCGCTCAGGATGCGCAGTTAACGCAGCATCGGGCCCCCCGTTAAGGCGCCCGTTCAGCGGAGGCTGGACCGGCTGCTGCCCCCCCTGGTTGCCTGCGGGGACGCGGGGCTGGGAGGTTGGACCGGGTCACAGCCTTTCCCCGCTCCTCTTTCCCCCCTCCCACTGCCCCCCTCCGTCCCCCCGTTACACCCCCCCGCGCATCCCTCCGCGGCGTTCAAAGCCAGAAGCGGCCGCCTTGCGCTTTGCACCCTGGCCACCGAAAATAACGAGTTAACCGAGGGACGTAGGAGGGACGTAGAGAAGAGTTGGGGTGCAGAAGTGCTGTACAAAAGATTTCTGTGTACATGGCTGAGAGCGTGTAGTCTTAAAGAGAAATGCAAAAACTTAGCGTTTCCAGCATGGCAACTAGATTGTGATTCAAGGTATTTTCTGTGTGATGCAGAAATGCAATAGTTGAAGGAGGTTTTTCTGCCTCGAATCCTTAGTTTCCCTGGATTCTTTTAACCCAGTACACAAATTATACTTTTTCAGTCATTTTTTCCTGGGAATAGCTTCTTATTTTGTCTCCACAATTCATACCTTTGTGCCTTGATAGAAAATTCAGCTTAATCCTTGAAATTGCGATACTAGTAAGATCTTATTGAGATTTAGCACTGATTTCTTTAGATTTGCATGATTACTTTCAGAGTGTTTTCAGAAACGTTTTTTGCAGTCAGTATGGGAATGTGCACAGGGCTGTTTCATTGTAGCTCTGTATGCTTTGAAATACCAGGATTTGAAGAGATTTACACTATTCAGCTGTGGAAGTGCACTCACAAACACTGACTTTCACTTTCAATGAAATAACTGTCCTGACTCATAGCTAATTTGGAAAAAAACCCCTATAATTCAGTATTATACAGGTGCATATGCATTTTTCCCCACTATTCGATAGTCATGTTCAATAGAATGCAATTTATATCTATTTTTCATCTTACTTAAAATCTCTGCTTAGCACATATTTGACTACGTGAAACAACTGTTATTTTAAGCATTTTTATTTCTCAGCTGCACCATTCCCATATTTTACAATTACATAAAGGTGGGTGTGGCTAAAATGAAAGCAGTGAGCAATCTAATATCAATATATAGTGTATGTTAAGTAGGTTTTCCTTTTTTATATTTGATGTACTCCTTATTTTGAAATATTTTGGGGGAAAAAAATCATGTAGCTTAAATAGACCCTTGTAGAGCTGCCTGCATTTTTTACCTTAGTTAAAATGTCAAACATTAACTGGGATTACTTGGCCCTGGAAAACTTACATTTAGAGGAAATATCAATTGAACTTAAAGATCTAAACCTATATAGTTATAATGATCAGTGAAAGTTGAAGTTTTATGCTTAATAAAACCTTGCTTAGATACACCACATAGCATAGTGTGTGTATTAATTTTTTTTCTTTGTTTCTTTTCAACTATCTTGATTCTTAGAAAAACATCCAAATAAGCTTCGGTTGGTTGGGGTTTGGTTTTTTGTTTTTTTTTTTTTACCTCCCTCTAAGTTGTAATGAAAGTTTCCAAGAAAGTTTCTTTCATTTTATAGATATAAATCTACTGAAACTTGGAATAACTCTTGAGATTTTTTTTTAATTTTCAGAAATAACAGTGATTTGAAAGTGTGACTGTGTACCTATGTGACTTTTTAATGTGTTAGGTTAGTATTTTATAGGAAGCTTAATGTAATGACATTTTAAAGGGAGACTATATATACGATACCAAGGTATCATGGAGTTCTTTTTCTGTTTGGCTCGTTGTTTGGTGTTTGGGGTTTTTTTGGGTTTTTTTTTTTTTTATCCTTAGCTTCTGAAATTCTGAACATCTTACTATTCCATCTTAAATGTAATGTCATAGAAGGAAAAAAAAATTGGAGTCTTTAATTCTTTAATTATTTTTATGACTAATAAGTCACATTCTTAGTGAAGTACAACTGGAACTGCATACAGACTACCTGGCTCTGTACACCTTGCCTGTGAACACTGTATGAAGGTGCACATCTCATCCATCTTGAATGTCAAAAGCCATCCTAACAGGTGTATCTACGCTTTTTTGTCACACTTTTGCACATGTACAAGCACATGACCTTTCTTTACAGAAAAAGTAGCCACATAACAGTTAGTATTTCTTTTATAGGACCTTACTGGGTTTTGTTATTTTCATTGGGAAGCAATTAACTACTGAATATGTAAGGGAGAACCAAGAAGCTTATCATTGTGTTCTACGAATGTGCTGCAGGTATTCTGTTTTGTAGATGCAGTCATCCACCCACACCCAAAGGCCTGTTGCAAGTCGTTCCAGTAATTTACATTAATTACAAACTGTCAAAGGTAGAGCGCATCTTGGACTAGTTTTGGTTGTCTATGAAAGAAATAGGGAATTAAATTGCAGGCTTTTGTGTACAAACAGAAAAACATTTTTATCAGAAAGTTTTTAAAACTAAAAATAACTTTATGTACATCAGTAAGTGTTCTCCACAGATTTTTTTTTTTTTTTTAAATACCAACATGTTATTGCAAGTTCTAAACACTTAGTATCTAACACTGGAACCTGATCTCAAAAAATTATAATGTTTTCTATTATCGGGAAAGTTTGTTGTTTTTTGTTTGTTGGGGTTTTTTTAAACAAGCTGCCCAAATTATTGTTGTACATAGTCCCCTGTGACTCCTCTCACAGCCATCTATTTTTTAATAGAACTAGTAAAGTATTTTAAAGATAGAAAAAAATTGATATGCCCCCAACTTAAGTAGCTTGTTATATATTCATACATCAGTAACCTGAAAATTCTACATAACTTCTGTCAATAATGCACATACACAAAAAAAAAAATTGCAAAGCAACATTTTCACTACCTAAAAAGAGGTTACTGGAAATTTATGGCTACACCTCTCCATTCTATCTCATGTCCCCTTTCTATTTGAGGTTTCAAAAGAAATCTTTATTGAAAAATATTTTCATTGTGGATACTGGACAATTTCAGAAATTGTTAAAGTAGGTATAAAAATTTCTGCCCATAGGATATAAGGCAATGTCTGTAGTGATTTTTTTTTTTAACCCTTTATTGTAAGTTTTTAAAACACTCCTTCTAATGAAGAAGCTTTGGGATCTATTTACTGGACAGTTGATAGTAGCACAATTGAGAAAGAGTTTTGATCTTAGCTTTGTATGCTGTATGAGAAATCCAGAAGGTTTGCAGGAATATTAGAGGAGGGTAACAGACTGGAACTCTAGTGCAGCTAACACTTAAAGTTGGGCAATTTTTTACTCTAATATTTGCATCTAATAATATTTTTAGCATATCATTAAAACAAAAAAAAGTTCTCTTTACAGAGAATACTAATCTTTTTAAATTTATGTAATTCTAAACACTTTTCCATATCTTGGTAGTGAACAGTTACTAGTGTATAAGGATGACCCCACATACACGCACACTACCACATGCACACAGCAGTAGAAAATGTAATTTATGAACATTTAGATTTTATTTTGTTAAAAGTTTCCCAAGATGTGTTCTAAAACTGAAGGTGATATTGTTATATTGCACAAAACTGAAAGATAGGAGTGACTTTCAGTGATCGTTATTAATGTCTAAAGGAAACCACTGTTAGAAATAGGCCCCCCCCCCGTCCTGTGACTATTTAGTTTGTTTTCAGACACTGCAATGAGTGAATCCACAGTAAATAGATTATTAATAAACTTCTTAACATTGAATCTGGTTACAACTAATTATTTTATTTAGCATGAACTGAAATTCACTTGAAGATTTGGTTTCAGAAGAAGATAATTACACATCGAATGGCTTAGGCTTGTATTTTCGTTTTAAATACCTTTTGTAAGTCCAGTTTCAATATTATCTTCAAGTATGTTAAATCTCAGTTTAAGCGCAGGGGGGACCACAACTTTTGTGGTTTTGGTTTAAGAACAGAAACTTTTTTTTTTAAAGGTAAAATAGATAATGTGTGGAATACATGAAAATACAGACAAACACTTTTGTCTTGTTAAAGCAGGGTGCTTATTATAGTTCCATAACTATAAGGGGGGGTTTAGTATTTTCTGGAATACTCTTAAAGAGTAAAGAACAGATTTATGGAAATATTTGTAAGCAGGTGACTTGACCCAGGCATCAGCTACTCATTTATTAGGCCTATGATGCATCTTGTCATAGTACCTACAGTAAAAAAGTCCAAATAAAGTCAAAATATATTTAAGATTTTGGCTATCTGAATGGGATGTTTCCTCCAGTAGCTATTTGGCTATAGTTACTGCCTCTATGAAGTTATACTTTGTTCTTACCTGATTGTGGTTACTTTTTTTATTATTATTTTTTTTATTTAGTGTCTCAGAGTGTATTATATGACAGTAATTCTTCCAGTATTTTTTTTAAAGTAGCTAATATTTGTAGGCTACATTGTCATAAAGGCAATAATGCTACTAGCTTGAAGAGCAAAAAAAATTAGAACTCCTTAAAGAGAAACACAAGAATTTAAATACTTAACAGTCAATAGCATATTTTAGGAAATATGACAGCAATAATCACACATCCATTAAGTAGCTTACTTACTTAAAAACTTCTTTGCTTGTTTGAGGGTGGAGGGAGAGATTGGTAGTGGGTAGGAAGGGAGAACACCACCCCTTACTCCCCCCCCCCTTTTTTTTTTTCCCCTTCTTCATCTTACTTTCATCTTAAAATGCTGCGGGAAGAATGAAAGCAGAAACATGCTAATCTGATTTGTTTCAAGAGGCTTCTGATAATAAAGAGGCATATCACAGGTGTTCCTAATCAAGTCAGTTTGGTTTAAAAAAAAAAAAGTATTTTTAAAATTAGGATTTCCTGTAACATAGACAATGCGAGGGTCAAGCTGATGACCTACGTCTATGTTTGGGGATCAACCATGAAACTCTGGGTGTTGGAAATATGTTATAATACATGACATTTTTATTGCAGGTTTTGACCTTTCAATAGAGAGCTGATTTTGGAGAACGGCTTACTCCTGTGACTGAAAAACTCTATGGAAGGTTGATGGAGCATGAGCTTGGTATATATTATATTAACATTTCTCTTATTTCATATGTTCTATATTTTAAAAAATGTGTATACTAATATAACTTATTCAGATTATTCAAAATAGGCCAGTTCTGCTGAGTTTGTTCAAGAATTTATTATTTGTTAAAATAATTCTTCTTTACACTCCTCCTGTAAGATTATAAAAGACTAAGTATTTACACAAGCTGTGCTCAAAAGGAAATGAAGTGGCCAAAAGTATAAAAAGCTGAGTTTGCAACAGCCTTGATCCATTTGAGTTATATAAATTCTCCATATAGTACTGTTCTCATATTCATGTCTTGGGAGTTACTCCAACTAAAATGTTGCTAATCCAAAAACAAAGTATGGATGAAATTAAAAAAATTATTTTTCAATAACTTTGTTTTTTTGTTGGGAGGATGTGTTAAAGAATAGAATAGAAAGGTAGTTGAGTGCATTTCCATGTAGTGTGTAAAGTTTGTTTTTAAAAGTGTTAATAAGCTAGCTACTTGACAAGCAAAGAGGCAGAAAAGAGGAAAAAAAAGTGGTCTTCAGGGCTCTCCACCTGTACCAGAATAGTTAGAAATTTTATTTATTTAATCTATTTGTCAGTAAACAGATGTTATATAGTAAAACAGTGAACATATCAAAGTAATTAATACGGACTATGCTACACTCATATTACAAGTCCTGCTTTGCACTAAAAATACTAATTTGGCTGAAACTGAGAAATCCATTCAGAGTAATCATAACCTATCTGCTCATATACAAGTAATCTTAACTAACCATTTACACAGACAACTGAAATTAAAATAGTAACTGGTCTTGGATTGAGTAAATTTGTTTAAATACGAAATGGAGTAGTAAAAACTGTAAGACTCTATCTTCAGCAGAATATATTCTAGTACAACAAATTCTATGAACATGTTGTGACTTTAGCAATTCCAACTTTCAGCTCAAATTCAGTTTTTACCCTTATTCAATTCTGTTTGTCTTCACATTTTTTGTAGGAAGTACTTGTACCATAAAAGTTTTTTTTTAAAAAAAGCAAAATTTCAGATTATCCCAGTAACTGCGAATTTCTACCAAGCAAATCCAGTGAGGTGTAAATTACATATTTCCTCACTGTTGTAACTAAGGGCTAGTAGAGCTGAAGAATTGCTGCCATTTACCAGTAATACATGTCCTGTTATAGAAGTATTGGAGGCAGACATATTCTGAATAAAATACCATGACTTTTGGGGTAGTTAAGACCACCTACAGAAAATTATCAGTTGAGTAATAAAATTTTGAATATAGAAAGTATAGGAAGTGAAACAAGATTTTCTATAAGCTTTGAAGTTTATGATTAAGTAATTCTCTATTTTCTAATCCTTTCTTTATGTGATTAAACACAGTGAAAGTACTTTTATTAGTGCTGTAACTGTGTTTAGGTAACATGCCTAATGTGCTCCCAAATAAAATAAATATTTCAATCTGTCCAGAAACTGCTCTGAATGTACTGCATTTCTGTTGGTTGTTTTTTTTTTTCGCCTCTATTTTTCTCGTGGTTCTCTTAGGAAAATGAGTTCCTTGGTCTGACACAAGTTCAGAGTATTTCTCATAGATTCTTATTTAACCAAAGAGGTGGTTTCTGGTTCACAACTGTAAATCAAAGGGATTTTAAATTTAGGGCCTAATCCTTCAAACTTTAAAATACACAAGTAGTCCTAATGACTCACTACCATTAATAAGGATTTGCAGAATCATATTCTCATTAGATGCACACTTTATTTCCTTTAGTAAATCTAATATATATTAAAGTATTTTGAACTTTGGACAAGTCTAAATGATTTTTATAAGGTGCAAAATGTTTTTCAGTAATATAGTAATTACTCCTTTATGAGGTCAAATATCTTGTAAGACTGCTGCAGTTGTCAGTTATCATTAGAATCCACTTTTTAAATGTTAATTTGCTCTAGAACACTCTTGTTCTGAAATTTAGCCCAAAATATTTTTTTTTTTTCCTAGAGCTGTTTTGTACTTGGTAGTCAGCATGACTGTTCTTTGACCCAAAGAGTAGGTGAAACTTTCAAGAAAGATGATGGGGTGTGTTTTCTTTTATTCTTCTACTCTTACCCTGTGCTATTACAGTTCTTATTTAGCAAAACTGCCATTGATTTGGTTGGAAGTTCAGCCTGAAATACGGGCTGCACTGCTTGCCCCTTAAAAATTGCTGATGTGGCTATTGCAAATTCTGTGCTTGACTTTGTAAATTGTTTTGCAATTTACAACTTCATTACAATTAAAAATTGTAATGAAGTTGAAAAACAGAAATGTTGAAGTGCTTCTCTGTTGAAGTGCTTCAGACGTGGAACTTCGTGTGGCCACTTTTACTGTTCTGGTGTAGGTAAAACACTTGAGGCTCTACAAACCTTGTTGACTGAATCATAATTTGAAAGCTGACAATGCATGCTTACTGCTCATCCAAAAGAAACTGCAGATTACTTTGACAACTCATTTCTGCTTTGCTGAAGTACTTCTCTTGCTTTTCAAAGGCAACTTAAATAATTTTCCTGGAGGAGATATGTAGCTATAAATGCAACCCATACCTAGTTATTACAACAGATGTAAAATCAACGATTGTTTGAAACCCTGTGATATCTTAGGCATGACTGTTTTAAGTTTTGAAATCCTAAGCAACTGAATTTTCTGGATTTTGTTAGTTTAAACTAAATATAACCCTAACATTTTAAAATCAAGTTTTGTATACTATTAGATTTAAATAGACTTTAACTTTTATTATTACATCAGGCATTTAATGAAACATGTATTATAAGAAGAATTTAAGACTGGCACACTTACACATCATTTTTCATTGTCTCTTGATAACGTGGGCTTGCAAGGCAAGGAAAAGAAAAGCAAATTATATGCAAATTCTTTAGGGAAAATAGTTAAAATATGCTAACTGGAATATTTAAATGCTTTTTTTCCTCAAATGCAAACATATAATTAAGCAAGGTATTCCCCCCCTCCTTTTTTTTTTTTTTATTTAAATTTCAACAAAAACCTAAGTAGAAATTTATGTAGACTAGTACATTTAAGCTTTGGGTGGGGGGATGAGAAATGTAATCAGAGTTCTTGAACGTTCAACTACTGTATTGAGGGCTTGTGTATCTACCTTGGTTTAGACTGCTGTTTGCATACTAACATGAAAAAGGGCATGTATGAAGATGCTACTGCTCATTGAGTAGTGTGTTTGAATAAAACAATGTTTCTAGCTTTGTTAATTTTGAATTTATTTCAAACAAAGGGATATTCATGGTAAATTTTTTTCTGACTTTGTTTGGGGCAGGTTTTTTTTTCTTTCTGAAAACGGTTGTTTTGTTATTATTCTAAATTTTTACAGCACTATTATGAAAAAATTAGTGCTTTTTATCAAAAGATACTACCAAGATAATCTACTCAAAGCAAGAAATCAGCAATATTTGTTTTTTAATTTGTGCAGTTCTTACAAATTTTAGTAATATGCAAGTACTTCAAAAGAATTTACACCTTTTCTTTAATCCAATAAATTTTAAAAGCTTGCTTTTTGTTTCCTATCAGTGTCCTATGGGGTTGTTGTTTGGGGGTTTTTTTGGTTTGTTTTGAGGGTTTTATTGAGGTTGTTTGTTTGGGGTTTTTTAAGCCTTCAGGTCATATATTTTCTTGATTTTTTTTTTTTTGTCCACTTCCTAGTTGACATGAAGAGCAATTTAAAGAAATGTTTTTTAAATTTCCCTTTCTCCCCACTGAAGGAAATAGGTTTAAGTACTCATTTGAAAGTTAACATAAACATTTTGAAAGTATTGTGATTATGGACATGATTATGATCTTCCCAACTTTATCTGATAACTTTCTACTTCAACATAGATGTAGTATCATATAAGTAATTTTTAGATTTAGACAGGAGTTCTAGTGGTTCTGATAAATGAAAAAACTTGCTTTATAATTTCTGTATTCTTTTGGAGCAAAATTTTCTTTCAGTAGAATGGGTAGATACTGTGGTCTTAAGCATGTTATCATTTTAGTAATTCTGAAAACACTTTACTTTCTCTTGTTGCAAGTTAATCCATATTTTAGTCAAGTTCAAGAATTAGACAAGGAAGATGCTCCATCTGTTGTAAAACATTGCAATGGCTCTTACAAGAAAGTTTTTTGCAGACAAAGTTTTCTTTTGATACTGTAGCACTTATGTCAGTATTTTGCACAGGCAAAAAGAACTCCTGGTCAAAAGAATGGTTATATACTGATTACCCTGTCTCTAAAGCCAAAAGGTTCTCAGGAGAGGGGATAATGATGCTTTTAATGCCAAGCATGGGAGTTATAGAAGCAGCAGTCAAATCTGTACTTTTCTTCATCTGTGTTATCACCTAAAATCTAAAAATATTTTTTCATCTCCCAGTCAGTCACTATTAGTCAGGGATTTTAGTTCTGTATGATCAGACTATTTTTTTAAACAAAGGGTCACATGCTCATCTTTAATTCTTTGTATGTGGAAATCCACAGTCTATATGATATACAAGTTCTAATAATATGTTCACTATACTTCTTTAGGTCCCAAATTCGTGTCCTTCCTAATCAGTTCAAGAGTAGAGAAAATATGGTTTGAAATAAACTCTTAGGAAAATGTTTGTCTTTCTCTCTAGAATTACCAGATTTAAAATCTGGATCTGCATCTAGGTTTGGGGTGTAACTAGGAGACTCTTGAATTAGCAGTCAGAAAATAATTCTTTCCAGGGTATAGTACTGCTAGACTTTGTTCTGTTTTGACTCCAGCAACTCTTCTGTTTTCATTAAGGCTTTGATCCCAGCTATATAATCATAATTACAGTGAATTTGGCTGTGGATATTGAGCGTTTGCTTCAGAAATCGATATTTTCGTGAAACTGCGTAAGAAGCTAAGAGAAATATAAAATACAAGAATGTTCATGAGTTATCTCTTAAATTTATTGTCCTTGGTTATTTTTTTTTCCATTTAGATATACAAAGTTCTTGCATTTTGGTGTGCAGTACCTAATTTGTCAATCTCACAGCCTTCTGATCTGAAAATGAATTTGAAATGCTGTTCAGGGGTTTTTTGTTTTGTTTTTTCAGAGAAATATAACTTATGTTGCTGACCCACTTTCCATTATTAAAAACCTGAACAGAATTTGTCATTGAGGTAGGAATTAATGAAGGCTAACACTAGAGGGCAATTCAAAGCAGCAGCTTACTCCAGAACAGTTTCGGGTGCCTGTGGCCTTGAGCTGAAAAAGAGGGAGCCTGTGGAGATTTTCCCAGGCTCTCCCCAGGCAAAAGCTGGTCTTTGTGATTACCCTCCTAAATCGTTTATTTAACTCATTTTTCATATCTTGGAGTGCTCCACTGAATAAGGAGGAAGTTAAGATGGTTCTTATGCTTTGCTGAATTACAAGTTAAGAAACATCTTCCAGAGAGTCTTACCTCACTCACTCATGCCACTGTCAAAAAGGCATAACTTATTCAGTAGTGGGTTTTGTTCGTTTGGAATTTGCTGTCATGTGCTATAGCAAACCCTTTGAAAAATACTAGGGTTTGTGGGGTAAGATAACATCGCACAGAAATTTAAATATCTTTTGTTAAATACTAAGGAAAATGGAATACATGCTGAGTAAAATATTGTCTTACAAAATACTGTAAAGTTATTCAAATTAATAAGGCAGTATGAATAATTAATTCCATATAAATAGGAAAAAACAAACCACCTGACAGCCAGGATAAGGCATCAGATGGGTACTTTGTGTCCATAATTTTATTAAAGAAAATATATTATATTGAATGTAACCAAAAACAAATTTAGTTGAAGATGAGTAATCAGGTGCTGTATTTAATATTTAACCAAGTAGGAGGGATCATCTGTGTGTATTGTGCACAATTTAAACAATTTATATAACAGTGCATTACATAATAAATTACAGTTTTCACAGTTGCAATGTTCATTATAGATTTACAGAACATCTTGAATACTTGTAAATAATAACCTGTAATGCAAATGATGATGTTATGGTTCTTGAAAAGAACTCAAGTATTCTTATTTTAGCAATGCAAATTTTCTCATTATATTGAAATGTATGCACCCAGCCGTGTAAATGCTTGTGGCACAGTACAAATTTCAAAACAAAGAGCATTTTATAAGTGAGTGTGAGTTTATACCTTTCCATTTATCTTATTTTATGTGGATGAATATAATATATTATTATATATTTTATGTGTAGTTATATATGAAAAAATCTGTGATTAAAATAGCATGTTTGTTCCTACACTCTGTCAGTTTGTCACGTTCTATTATCTTTGCATTCTTTTGTACAACTTACTATAAATGTCCTGAACTTGCTTTAACTGCTTTCAAGGGTTTTTTTTTTTAATAAAGAATACTTACTTAAAATTTGTGGCACTCTGGCAGTGCCACAATCAATAGAAAAACTACAATTCATTGTTTCAGTAAATGTTTACACCTATTTTCTACAGGTCTGCTCAGCAACTCCAGTGCAAACTGAAAATATGTAATCTGCTGGCAATGATGTGCCCAACCTTAATTGATGCTGGAGCCTTTGAAAGAGAGATTGTGTCATCACACAGTATATATAGTCCAACAATGACTGACCTTGATCGATCTGTCAAAGGAGAAAATAGCTTTCTTGGTTCTTAATTTGCAAAATGCACAACAGGAAAAAAAAAAAAAAAGGACCATGTGGAATTTAACCCACAGAAGTTGTTAGGTTCTCTGGTGTTTCGGGGAGACTTGGTTTTGTTGGGGAAATGGGTTTGAGGGAGTAGTTGGCAATCATGCACGGTGATAAAGAGGTCTTAATCACACACATGAACTCCTGGTTTTGAGAATGTATTTCTACCAAATCCGTCTGAATCTAGGTGATTAAAGCAAGTGTACATGTAAGCTTTTAAGGAATTGAATCCTTAGTCTTTTGCAGGTAAGACACTACCAATTTAAGAATAAGCATTTTCATGCCAACATGACTTGTCTTTTTTTTTTTTTTTTTGTTCTTTGGCCCTAAATCAAAGAAATAAGTTCTTTCTTTAACATTAAAGCTGTCTTCAGAGTTTTGTTTATTTTAACAAAGCAAGAACAAATGTGTAAGTACTGGCAATGTGCAGACCAATATTGCAATATTGGTCTATTCTGTCTTTAAGCAGGTGGTTTCATGTGGCAGGCTGGAAGAGAGACTCTTTTTCTTCCAGCTTTTGACAAAAAGATGACGCATATGACTCAGAATTAGAAGGGGAAATCTGCCAGTTTGCATCAGTTCCTTAACTTGTGGGCTGCTATTCACCACAAGGAAAATCGGTATTCTCGCACCAGTGCTTCTTGAGAGATGAGGAGTAATCCTTTCCTTCAGAAAGTGTAGGATGATTAGAGTAGGCCTTTCATATGTTACACTAGACTTTTCCTATATTAAGATAATTCTCACTTGTATTAAATTTTTAGAAAGAAAAAAGCACAGATAATTTTCTTAAATGATACATTTAATAATTAATATAGGAATCAGATATTCTAACAATGAAGATTAAAAGCAAAGGAATCTGTTACATAAAACTTCTGTTTTGTTGGCACTGAAACTCATCTGTTTTACATCTCCACAGTAAATAGGTAAGGAGGGTTTTTTATATTTTTTAACTTAATTCCACATATCTGAATCTCCAGTTCGAGTTTCTAAATAAGTTAGTAGGACTGAAAAAAAAAATAAAAATAGTAACTTTGAAGGCAGAAGCCCTCTGTTTTGAAGGGGAAAATAATTATTTGAAGTCTGAGTTTTCAAAATGTTTTTCTTTAGACCTGCTAAAAAAGATAATGCAGAACTTAGTGATAATTCCAATTATTCTTTCATATGGATTTGTATTATGATGGAAAGATACTTCTTGCAATACTGATACTTGCTCAAGGAATGTACTGACAAGTAACCTCTTACTTAAAAAAAAAGTCAGATGCTAATTTTCAGAGATTAATATTGTCTTTTTGGTTGTTGGATATTTATTAGACAGTTTGATAGGGCTAAGAATGCAACTTTAGTTTGGGGGGTTTTCTCTTTTTAGCTATTTGTGTATTTTAAATATTTTTTTTAAATTTGTGCATTATAAATATTTTTTCTTAATATATTCTAGTTAATTCAGCATGGTTTTATTTCAAGATTGTTAGTGAAATATTGAAAATCTAGCTTAATAGAAAGCTGTAAGAAGCACCAGCATCCTTATCCTTTTTGTCTTTTTTTTTTTCCCCTAATGGATAAAGTTCCTTTAATTTGAAATAACTATTGTTGTTGTTGTTTTGAAAAAGTATATCCAAAGTGAAGTTCATTTTCTAGCTGGAAAAATTAAATTCACTGCTTATCAATCTGTGTCAGCCTCAGAAAGCACCACTTTATTTTGTATTGGCTCAGTTCTGTGAGTAGTGATTCTCATTGATGGGAAATAGGGAACCAAACAGTAAATGTTTTTGAAAGTGTGTATACAGATATGTGTGTTAGATGGTATCTGTTAATATTAGTATTATTCTATTCATATTTCATGGGGAGGTAGGGAAAAGATTGCTGCTCCTGACTATTCCCCCAGCTACCATCGAATAAACAATAATCTAAGTAAATAATATGACTAGGAATCTGTACCCCAAAGGTGTTAAGGACACTTGAAACTTCTGCTGAAGTGACTAATTAAATAATGCAGTTGTAGGAATACAGCTAACAACTGGAAAAGTTACAGAAGTTACTGGGAGGTTCTTCTGCTGTTAACTAGGGGATTCCCCTTAACAGTTAAATTGATTTCGTCTAACAGGTCAGCCTCACCTTTCAAAAGCCATACTGTTGTCTGGCATTTCATAGAAGTCATGTAGGGATGATGTTAAGAAAAAGACAAATTTACTGTCTGAGCCAGAAGGCAGGCTTACAAAAAAGCAACTCTTTCAGGACACGAGAAGCTCTTTGTTCTGTGGCCTTGGTCTTTTTGTGCTCTGACCCTTATTTTATAGCATTGTCACTCTGACCCTAAATCTTTGAAAGCGGACATGCAGCAAATTTAGCCCTTTACAAGCGGGGTTTCATTTTGAGCTATGGGTCTGGTTTTTATCTTTAAGCATTATAGTCCCATACAATACTGAGATGTAACAAAATCTGAATTAAAGATTTGTGGTTTGGCGGAGTATAAATAGTTATTATTTGCATATAAGGCCAATTTTTTAAAAAAATATATTGCTCTGTTACTGTCCTATAATTTATTGCTATTTACCAATTTCAGATAAGACAGCAATTAGGTAGGCAGTCTAGTTAACACTGACGAATGTATTTTCCACTTTCCCCGAAATACTTTGGAAATTGATCCTGTTCACAGACCACCAGGATTCCTGCAAAATCTACTTGAATATTCTATTGAGGACAAGAAATGCTTTGCAGTACATTATGGAGTTAAAAGATTTAAACAGCAATACCTGCATGACCATCTTTCATGAAAGACAGTGACAGCTTAGGAGAGCACAGAATTTTGCACTAGGCCTGTGCTTCCTGGGCTAAATCAGCAAGTCATCTGGGAATTTAATAAAACTAATTTTTTTTTTTTAAGAAAGCTTGAAATTAATACGAAACTAATAGCTGATATAATTTTAATATTTTTTTAAAGAATCTAGTATGTTTAAGAGGAGAACCTGTTTCCCTTTTTTAATAACTTCATATTTTTAGATGGTTTGTATTGTACAGTTATTGTTGTTTGGAGAAGGATTGTTACATTTTCTCTTTTACCAGCAATGATTCTATACACTTCAGGTTTTGTAAATTTGAACTATAATAGGATACCTTTTCTGAAGGTAATAGTCTAAGGATATGTTTATTGGAGACCATGAAAAAAACATATCTTGGTTTTGGTTGGTTTTTTTGTTGTTCTTTTTTTTTCATCTGAAGAGGTGTTGAAATTTTTTTTTAAATACTAATACAGAAACTGTAGATATATTTTAAGAGTGATCTGGCTTTCTTTCTGGTAGATCTACTATATGTAATTTTAATATTTTTTGTGGTAAAATTAAGGGCTAAGTAACATTTTAATTACTAGTGTGATGAAATATAAAACTTACTTTGTAGAACTTAGAAAATAGCTTCTTCGTTTTTCTTAATTTTGTATGTGTCCTTTCAAGCAGAAAGAATGCTGGTACAGATTGAAAGTGTTCACACAGTTTTCTTCCTGTGTGTTTGCCAAAGGTGCAGGGAAGACAGATTTTTAAAAGTTGTGTGCTAGCTTTACCAGTATAGCAAGAGGGATCTGGAAAGCTTTTATGAAATGTAACTTTTACAAACTCTGTTAGAACTTGGAGAGTGATACACTTTACAAGTTTCCTTTAAAGTATGTCATAGAGCAATCTAGTTAATGCATCAGCATCTGACAAAACACTTTTTAGAAGCCAGGAAAAGAGGTGGGAGGGGTTAGTCTTATACAATTTTATTTTTAAACTAGAATTTATTTTAAAATATAATATACCAAAATATACATTAATAGTTTTTGTGTGCTATATCAGCTTCCCATAGTTCTGCTTTTTTTTTTTTTTTTAACCAACCAGCTATAAAAATTGACATACTATACTTGTTCAAGTCAGAACAGACTACCTTTAGTTTCTTGCCTTTCACTGCATTCTTTCTGCTCTTCATCACTCCAATAGAAGCATCAATATTGCAGAACCAAGTGACTGTCTTCACTTTGGTTTGGTTTCCTGACTGCAGTGTGGGGACAGAGTGCACTTCATACAAATGAATGCGAACCAGCCTAGTCTTAGGACTAGGAGTCTTAGATTGTGTAAAAAGGGCGTAAGACAGGATTTGATGCTGAGAGTCCTTAACTGCACTTCTAAGTTTCCAGGTATTTTTATACTTCTGAATTTCTCAATGGTTTTACTTCCTGGTTTTTATTTTTAGCTGGCTTTGTTATTTCATGTTTATCTTACGCAGTAGTTCTCCAGCTAGTCTAAATCTGTTTGTTCATGATCCTTGGAGAGATGGCTGGACACATGATATAGATTCTCCAAATTTAGTAGCAGTAAATTTCAGTAATCAGCAGTCATCTGCCTCACTTTCATTATTAATACTTTATATTGCAAACAATGTAGTTCTCCTAGGCTTTTACCATGATTATATGGGGGATATATTTGATTTAATCAGGAAATAGTTAACAGAGAATCTCTATTTTTTTTTTCCTTTTTTTCTTTTTTTTTTTGTCCAAGTTTGTACCAACCAACAAAATCAGTGCTAGCTATCTCTGAATATGTATCTTTGTGTTCAGAAGATCATCTAAAGCATTAATTGTGATTTTTTTTTAAATACAACTTTGTAATAGTTTTAGAAATATTCAACTACTTGGTAGAAGGTATAGAGAATGTATAAGCTTGGTCCTGAATGACTGTTCCTTTTTGAGATGAAGTAAGGCAAATTTATTGCTGGATTACCGTCACTTAATTATAAACAAATAAAAAAAGTCACCAACAAACAACAACCAAAAAAACCCCACATGCAACCCTAGCAAATTTTTCTTTTTTCCCCGAAGTGCAGTCTTAAACATGAATTCAAAATTTCACTGTTATTCAGGAGAGGAGCAATCAAGGTATATAATTTATTCTCTTAATTTTTCTTCTTTTGACCACAAAGTAACCTCAATTAAGTTGAGTGAATTAACTGAATATGCCTGAATCAAATAATAAGAATAATAATAATAATGTAATAGTAACCAAAAGGACACTGATACCTTTAAAATATTTCGATTTAATCTTTTCTCCTTTTAAAAAGTACATGCATATCACTTTGAAGGCTGCTAACACTCCGAATTAGGGAGAAAGGATGGTTCCTTAACAAAACAACAAGGAGGCAGGAGTAAAAATATATAGTTCTAAATCTAACATAAGAATGAGCAAGAGTTGTAAACTCTGCTGTGTTTGCAGTATTGAGTAAGCATATTACAAATATAAAATAAAATTAAACTATTATTTAAACTGGAAGAGAGGGGTGTAAATAGTGTATTAGAAAGATACAACTACATACACTTTTAGATCTTAGAGTCTTAAATTTTAAAAGTGGAACTGTTCAGATTTTTTGATTGTGAAGAGTAAGTTCTCTAATTCTGTCTTTTGCCCAGATTAATTTAATAAAAAATCAAAGGCATTTCCAGCAAGAGTTGAACTGTCAGTGTGTTTATTCATATTGAGTGGTGTATTAGTGTCACTGAACTGCGAGAGGAAAGCTTGGAAAATTCACCAACAGTTGTCCAAAAAGCTACACTGCAAAAAAGTCCTGTCTAACACAAGTAACTTAACTCTCTGCATGGAACATACAGAGCAGGACACACTTGTCAAAGATGCTCGGCTTCATGCTGTGCCATCTCAGTGTAAACCCTGTCTCATTTCTAGTTTAAACTTAGGTAAACTGGGAAAACTGAGATACAGAGATGTAATTTCTAGTGTCAGGTGTTATGAAGGAGACTAGCACTACTGGACAAATAATATAATGCTTTAGACTGTGCAACACCAAGAGTCTTTCATGTTCAGATTTCTAATTTCAAACTGAAATAAGATTGGGAAAGGGTCACAATAAAAAGTGAAGCAGTAGCCTTGCTTTCATAGTGAATCTGTGTTGCTTTGCATTAATGAGTAAGTAACAAAAGCAGTGGAATATAGTTGTATGCAAATGGTGTTTAACACTATCAGTGAGGAAAATGTTTTGGCCAAGAAGTATCAGGAGAGTGTTTTTATTGTATAAGCAGAAGACGTGAGGTAAATTTTCAGTCTTATGTCATGTTGGGCATTTGAGACAACATACAGTATTTAATACAAAGGCCTTTATATGTTTTAATCCAAATCACTGACCTCTCTGTCAGATTGCAGGCCTAGTAGTAGCTTTTTGGATATAATATGTTATACAGAGATTTAAGAAGCTTATTAGTAGTTATAGTAGCATTTAAAGAGCTTATTAGTAGCTACAGAAGCCAGAAATTCACTTGTAGCTGGTTTTCATAGTGTCAGAAAGAGATTGAGTTTGGCTTGGTGTTGTCATAAACTCTTTAATGTAAACAACAAAAACTGAAAATTATATTTTATGTTGGGCTTGGTCTTTGATAAATCAAATAAGAAATAGTGAAATCAAGGAAAAGCTCCTTCCTTGGGAACACTCCAGTTGTTAAAACAAGCACAAACGCACACACACACTTTTTTTTTTGTCCTCTTTTTTTTCTTTTTTTTAACAGTTTCAGTTGTTTTTCCAAACAGCATTCCTGACTTCTGTGTAGGTGTGGAGAGCCTGCTCATATGGAATTTCAGTTGTGCATCTTCAAAATCCTTCTTTAGCAGAGCTCTTGCTTTCGGGGGCTTGATCTAATGGAGCTGCCTGCATACATGATTCCCAGCTTTCACTGAGGTATTCTTTGTCTGTCTGTCTCTCAGCCACAGACCTTCATCTTAAGACGCAAGGATGGAGGTAGGAGAAGCACTCTCGATACCATGACTGTATTAGCTTTATGACCAAAACATAGAGGTACACAGCTTTGTGCAGATACTCCTGGATTTCAGTAGATTTCTAGCTTAGCTGCCAGTATACTTCTTATCTTAGACTTCCTTCTTTCATCCTTTTTGTGTTCCTCAACCCTTTTTCTCTCATATACTGCCTTCAATTTTATGTGAAAGTTTTCTTATTCTCCTTATAGATAAAGCATATTTTAATAGCAGTGTAGAAAATATATAGTTGTGTTAGATTTTTACTTGGTTGGTTGGTTTGGTGGCATTTTGTAGTAAAGTAAAAAACAAAACAAAACAAAAAAAAAAAAAAAAAAAAAAAAAAAAAAAAAAAAAAAAAAAAAAAAAAAAAAAAAAAAAAAAAAAAAAAAAAAAAAAAAAAAAAAAAAAAAAAAAAAAAAAAAAAAAAAAAAAAAAAAAAAAAAGGCAAAAAAAAAACCAACCCAACAAACCCACCCCTCAAAACCCTAAAAGAACCCCCCAGCCTAGAATCCTGTAATTCATGTAAGGTTTTGTGTTCGTATTTTGTATGGGTGGGTGGAGTTACCTGCAATTTTTCTTACTAATGTACTTACTGTAGAAAATACTCTAATAGTTCTGCCAAATCTTCATTTTATGGTTAGTACAGTTTAATTTTAGAGGGATTTACTTATGCAACAGAAAAAAAACCCTCCATGCTTAAGCTAGAAGCTGAAAACAAATAGGCAATTGAAAGAACAGCATCTAGTTAAACACACAGTTTGCAAATGAAGAATTTGGCCTGAATGCACAAATGAGAAACGTACTTCCAAAGGTATTGAATGTTGCAGCTGTCATATTTAAATAATTTTCTTTCAGTATTTTAAGGTAAATCTACAAGTACAAAGCAGTATTTTCTCTTGCTGGAGAACATTTTTCATATTCTTTTCCCATAAAAGTTGAAATAAATCTCTTACTGCTAGCTAGCATGTTTGCTCACATCTATCTTTGCTTTCCAAATTATCAATATGTGGTGGAGATTTTGTCTTTACCTTTTCCTTTCTTGGCTTATGCCTAGCACAGTTTCTTCAGGGGGGAGACCAACTGTCACAGCATTTACAGTTAGATTTATTTTGACTTTGCACTCTGGTTTTAAATCACCATGGTACTGGGTAAGTTGGACCTTAATTCAGTTTAGTTAGCCTGTTTTAGCTGTCTGATTTAAATATCAAATAGGTAGTAAGTGGGGGGAGGGGAGGGAGTGTAAGGGTAAATATAGCTGCATGTGTAAAAAATATACTGGAAATGGCTCTTTGAGACAGTTCCTAAAGTTAGCATTCCTACCTGGATAGCTATATAAAAACAGTGTTGCCGCAGCTACCTGTAAGTTTACATTGGTAGTCTCACTTCAGTTGGCGCAGTGGCCATGCTCTCTTCTAACAGATATTAATTATCCTGCTGTATTATTGCATGAGCAAAAATAAGAAGAGAGAAAAGAAAAACTCACTAATCTTTCCCCCATGTGGCCTGCCAAACCTTTTTTGTGCTTACAGATAGCCCTGTTAATTTGCAGAAGTTGTTTATCATGAACTGACTAGAAGGCTTATTGCAGTGAAGTGGAGCGCTTGGGTCCATGCTGTGTAAGTAGCTTTTGTCTTAATAGATTGGTGTGAAAACTTTAAAGAAAGCATAATTCATGTTATCTAGGGAACCAGTAGAAGTATTGCACACCCTTAAATCTCTGGCGTACTTTAGCCCAAGAAAATGATACCTGGCAGGCATGTGAACTCCAAGTCTCTTGCTTACTTCCTCGAGTAAAAGTAGCATGGTCATTCTAGGCTGGGGGCTGATGAACCCCTGCTCCTAATAAGAGATAAGTTACTGTTCTTGCTAACAATCTGTTGTGGTTTTTTTTTAATACATTTTTCCCCTAAAATTAATTAAGAAGCACTTGTAAATCTGTCCAAAAATTGTATCAACAGTAGTTGATAGAAGCTTATTTTGAAATTGTCTCTTATTCTGTTATATGTATGAAAGTTGTTGGGGTTTTTGTTTCACATCCATCTCCAGATGACCAAAAGTTAGATTAGAAAGTAACCCAGACTTTTTGGGGTTTTTTTTTGAGGTAAGCATCTGTATAATCTTTAGTTCCTCTAATCAGACAAACAATTGTCCAGTTACTGGTTCGTGTCCCATTAAGGTATTATGCATGTTGACAGTAAAGTCTAGAGCACTGTAAATAAACAGCCAGCTTGGCAATGGACAGATGTTTTATAAACATTTTGCAGTTTATTAATACAGCTGATGTTACTACATGAAAAGCTAACATTCAATAAGAAAATTCTGCATTAATCTCTCAGTGTATGTTTCTATTTCCTTGAAGCATGGTAGACACCTTGGCATAACGTAGCAGCACATAATGGTTTGTGGGTTTTGAAAAGGTGCAGGCCATATTGTGCTGCCTCAAAAATACAAGGATTTCATCACCCTGAAGAGACATACCGCTTATGAATTAGTCAATCTTGTAATGCTGATGTCTGTCATACTTTAGCAGCACGTAAATATTGGTGTTAAGACTGTAAATATCTCCAGTATTAACTGTGCTGCTGAAGTAAGGCTTGCCACTTCTGCACGCGAGTCATGGAAAAGGACATTTCGTGTATATCATATGCCCTTTTGTTGCTACAAATTTGTATATTGTCTGTTTATGAAGACTTTCTTGGCTTTTGTTTGTATTTTCATCTGTTCAGAAAATGTTTAAACTTCATAGTGACTGATAGTAAATAAAGGATAGACATATATAAGTTTACTTTGGTTTACCTGAAAACTGAACTTTTTAAAGAAGCCATCTCAAGCTACACCTGTCTAACAATGCTTTGGTAAGTGTGTTTGTTTATGTATTTAAAAACTATAAAAATTATGTTACTTTAATTGTCAGTATTTCTTTAATAAAACCCTTAAAACTGTGTATTCATTTTTACAGCACTTTTTAAATGAATGGAACTGGGAAATTTCTGGTCATGCCTTTAGCAAAGAGAACTCACAAAGTAAAAGCGTCTTCCAAATTTTTTAACAAAACCTATTAAACACTTCATTTCTGAAACCACTATAGACACATAACAGTTTTATTGTTAGAAGTTTAAACTGTGGATCCGACTGTGAATTTACTAATTTTTTTTCTCATCTTCCACTAAGATTTTTCTCTTGCAGGAGAAACTTTCATTGAGATTGAAATCACTGCAGTGAGAATGGAAATTACTTGGGCTCCTTTCTTTTTAAAAGCTGCATGCAAGAACTGTGTGGTGAGTCAAATGTAGACTAATGGTTATGTAAATGTCACTAATTTTAGATACAGATCTGAAAGTGTGTTTCCTTTTAAGATTTTATTTTCTTCATTATCATGACTCAGTATCACTTGCTAATCTAATTTTATTAGCCCTGTTGTATTTTACCATTTAAAATACACATACCTTCTTCAATTAAGTGCACACAGAGTCAAGTTTATATATCATATAGATGTTTTAAAAGGAGGAAAAAAGCTTATCTGCACTGGGGATTTGTTTTCACTTCAGCCTTCATAAGCCTGCTGCTGGTGCAGTTGGACAGGTACAAACATGATGTAGAAGACTATGAATCCAAGTTTTTATAATTCATAAATTTGCATTATTTGACTGTATAGAATTTCAGCCTGGTGTATGTGCTGCTAAAAATTACGCTTTTCTTGTCTGCTACTGCTACAGATTTGAACTGTTGAAACTACTGGTGGCTAAAATTTTCAATTTAGTTCAGACCTGAGCAGTTCTCAGTAGCAAAGCTGTGCATAATTAGATAGCCTATGGCTTTTCATAAAGAACACTTCCATGTGTACCCTTACCTATTACAGGTCTCTTAAGATATGTGACCAAAATGAGATTGATTATTTAGAAAAAAATATGCTATCTGGCTCAAAGTTGGATAGCTTTCTCACTGAATTTCTTGAAGTAGCACTATGTTATATTTGCTTATTTTTGACTGCTTAATATTAAAGACCTGCACATACATTTCAGCCGTTTGAAAACTTAGAACTGCTTGGCTGTACCAGGTTCTGTGAGTTATAAAAAAAAAACATGTTATTCTTCTAGTATGCCACTTCCTTTAAAGGTCACTGATTTTTGTCAGCCCACTGCAGACTACTGCTTGCAGAGGGCCATCCATCCTGTTGCTCTTGTAGATCTGGTATTTTAATATATTCAGGATTTTTCCCAGGGACTTGTATGAGTAGATATGAAACTAAGGAGCTGATCAGAAAGACCTGAGAGCATGCAACAAGTAAGTCTATTTGCATGACTTTGTCAAAGTCCAGTGGCCAAACCTTGTGTTCCTGACTACTTCATTGTGCCCAGGTAGGCCTTCATGGGAACAGTGAAACAGACTGTTTCCGTCTGCTTCTCAGTGCAAACCCCTATCACTGGCACAAGGCAGGGGATGGCAGAGAAGGGGAAGAAGCAGAAGGGTGAAGGTTGGACCATCTTGTTTGTTGGCTCTAGCAACTTAGAACAGTTCAGTGACATGAAAACACAATTTGAGCATTTGCAGAATCAGAGTTCAACTGAGGAACCAAAGTTCCTGTCAGGATTAAGAATCTTGAAGTGCTTATGAAGGCCTACTCAAATGATATGTATCCTAAACTTTTGGAAAATATGTTGTATTTCTCACATGGTTCACAGGTGGCTTAAATATTAGTAGTTATATTTTCCAGAGGTTTGCCTGCATGGATGGTGCCGCAGGCTGTGACCAAATCAAACTCTCTGTGCATTGTAACTCTGGGATCCTAAGGACTGTGCCTGATGTTTTCAGTTCAGGTGCTTATTTTCTGTTAGGCTTAGGAACTGCACAGGAAAAAGATGCCTAATTCATATAAAAGAGAAAGAAAAGGTAGGCCTGCTTGAAAATAAACTGAGACTAGTAGCTGTATAGGTGTGAAAATGTCTAGTGAGAGGAGCATGTCTAAAAATCTAGTGTTGAATGACTGGAGCTGAGAACTGATATGATCTGATAAACTGGAAAATCTAAATAATTGAATTGGGTTGGGCAAACGTTTGGGGTTTGTTTCTTGAAATTGGAAGAAGCAGCAGCCTGACAGAAAGGATCTGGCTTGAGGCAAAGAGAACGAGTCAGGCTTGGGGGAAAGGGCTTGCACACTTCAGATCATTCCTAAAATTCACTAGGGTATTCTGCACTTGAGATCCAGAAGGGAATGTAGACTGTTAAGTAGTAGCTTTTGCTGTCATCTGCAAAATGACTGTCAATTTCATTCCCCTCATCATATTCCACGTAGAAAAGAGCAAGCTTATTAGTACCCTCAGTTGCTACTTTGTGGATTTTATTCCTGAAAAGGAATCCCAAAATAACAGAGTGGTTAAGGTAGGAAAGGAACTCTGGAGATCACCTAGTTGAAGCAGGTCACACAAAGCAGTTTCTTTGGGGTGTTGTCCAATCAGGTTTTGAGTATCTTCAAGGATGGAGCAACCTATCCTGTTGAGACACAATTTCATGTAGTTAATTTTGTACCTGTTGCCTCCTGTCCTATCACTGGACACAGTGGAGAAGAGTCTGCCTATGTCTTCTTTGCTGCCCCTTACCTCCATCAGCAGGTGTTTGGAAACTTGGATAAGATCACACAAACACAAGCCTTCTCTTCTCCAGGCTGGAAGGACACACAAACACAGGCTTTTCTTCTCAGCTTTCTCAGCCTTTCTTTGTGTGAAAGATTGTTCAGTTCTCTCGTTGTCTTTGTGGAAGTAAATAAAATGCTTCAACTAAAAAGGGGAATTAAAATTCAAAGGGGGAAATGTTTTTGTGGGGGCAGTAAACAGAACACACCCTGATAACTGTAAAAAGAACATGAAGATCACAAAATGAAGCTGTAAGAAGTTAGGTAACTCCTGCTTTAAGGTTCTGCAATCTTCATTTGCCCCCTTGTGTCAGTGTATTATGAAGCAATCTTTGTAATCACACAGAATATTCAACCTAATGATAGGACTGGCCTGGTGCGGGTGCTGGGCTAGGGAAGATGTATTTGGGCAGTGCCAACGAGAAGTTTAATGCTGAGGAAACACTGGCAGTTCACATTTGTAGGTGAGTTTCTTGGGAGTTGTCATTTGAATTAAAATACTCTGTAATGTTATGTCTACTGACGAGTCTCCTATCTTGTTAAAGCGTACCTCAAACTGTGGCATAGGTAGTTTCTACACCCTGATGTCACATTTAAAATAGGGATAATAGAAATTTCGCTTGAAAGGCTGTTGGGGTTTTGTTTAAAAAAACAAATCACTTTTGTTTAGTAGCTGTACTAGCGTACATTTCCTCATGGAATTTTCTATGGCATTCATCAATTCTGATTTTGGAGGAAGAGGTGAGTATTGTGCGTCTTTTAAAGACAATATCTGCAATCAGCTTTCCTTGTTACCAGCTCAAGTTGAGAAGCAGAGTTTCCATGTTGATGATTCATGGTCTACTTGTGCAGTCCTGTGAACTCCCAAATACTCTGATTTGTGTCCTGTCTTGTCACTGATTCATTTTGCAAATGTAACTCTTATTATTAAATACTTGTGCCATTTATGAATGTTGTTTCATAAGTAACATCTTCAACCTTCTGTAAAATATTCTCTATACATTGAAGGTAATATTCACATTTGAACTTTGGCATATTTGACAATAAATTTACCCGTGAAGACCTATTTTGCAGAAAGAATGAATGAGTTGTACAGTGGTAAGCAGTGCATTGTTAAAATTGTAAAGTGACTCAAGACTTCTACAGACCATTGTTCTTTAAATTTCAAAACCAGTTTTCTTGGTACTTACTGCATATGGCACACTTTGCTGAGTGAGAGTGGTCTGCACTGGGAATTTAGATACAGAGATCTGAAAATGTTTCAGCTTTTCCCTTAATCATGGTATCTTGTTAAGTATTGAGAGAAGTCTGTCCTAGACAGGTAGCAATACTAACAGTAATGATGGAAATTTGAAATGTTTAGACTTGCTTTATCGTCTTCATCACAGCCTGTCATAGAAATCACAAGAAATGATAGAAATATATCCAAAGTGGTGAGCTGCTATTTTACAACAGTGTTAATTGAAGCCGAGCAGCAATTCTTCATGTAAGAAACAAGTAAACAAAAAGTTTAAAATGTATTTGAAGGAAAACTTACATCTGAGTTATATGTGAATCTCCTTTCTAAGGTGGAAGTTGTGTGTATCAGAATAAAATGTTTACCTATAAAGAGAAGTAAGAATGAATTATGGAAAAAAATGCAGTGGCACAAGTGACAATGCTCATCTTTCTGTGAAGGGGATAATAATCTTTGGAATATTTTTCACTTTACATAGTTTATTTCTGTTAGAAGTTATTTAATGGCTTTCAGGTGCAATTCTATTTCTTTCCACATTTTATTCACATATAATAGCTCTGTATTTGTTAATAAATCAATTTTAATTTATCTAATATTGCTTCTGTCTCTTAATGTAAAATTTGAACCTTATTTTTGAAAGTTCTGAAATTAACAAATTAATTATAGCAGCATTTATCCAGTTTGTAACTTCAGTCTAAAGTATACAGTGCTGAGTAGCTAAAGGCTGACTTAGTTGCTGTTGAAAGATAGGAATAATATATCCATATTGTTCTTTTATGCTGTTTATAGCCATAGGAAACAGACATGGATAGAAAGTTTCACATTTCCCTATGTTTCTGCAGGGCAAGCATGTGGCTTTATTACCTATAAAGGAACTTTCTGTAAACAGCTTTTGCACTTTTAAGTGGTTTTAAAAGTAAAGCATTTTGAATCTCTCAACAAGTACACAGAAAAACTTCTAGTGTTATAAAATTTGAAGTATATAAGGCATAAATTACAGCATATAAAGTCTCGGATGTATACATTTTAATCTTTTATTGAAAGAAAGGCAAATTAAAAGCTTCAGGGGTTACATTATTGGACCAGTTAGAACAGTCAACAATAATATATGACTGTGGTTCTACAGTCCTGTGATTCTCAAGCCAGACAAGTTTTGGGATTGAGAGCCTTCCTGTTTCCTTCAACACAGTATGGCTCTGATATTTCCATGGTGGTTTCACTGAATGACTTTAGGTTAGTTTTTGGTATGCTCAGCCAGCTGAATGTGCTTGATATGTGAGCAACAATGCTGGCACCAAGAAAAGCACCCTCCACTCTGAAGAATGGCAATCCAGTTTTAATTTAAAGTTAATTGCTTAAATCACTGTAAAGAATATTCAGGACCTTATTCTTCCTTTCTTCATAGTCCTACAGAGAGGCTTTGCCTATCTGCTGTTTAAATCAGAATTAAAGAGACTAAAGATGTCTTCATCTCCCTCTTTCCTTCAGCAGAAGATCGGTATCTACATAGAAAACCAACACAAAAATGCTCATATAGATATAGCTTCTTAGCATATGGAAACAGCTGCGACACACCTTTCCTATCATGAAGACATTGCGAAAGTGTCCCTCTTTCCCAATGAGTGATATCTGTTTTGTTTTCAGACACATCAATAAATACATTAAAACTGTATTATCCATCTATGTATAATGGAACTTCCAACTCAAAAATAAGAAAATTTCAGTAGTGTGAGACAAAGATGGACAAGAGCTCTAATGTTTTGGAGATATGAAATCTGTTAAATGGCCTATGTGACAACCAATTTTAGGAAGCGGCTGTGGATGGTAGGTGGTACAGTCAGAAAAAGTATTTCACTGCAGATTCGATAACATCATGTAGCCAGACAGCCCCCTGTTGGTTATATTGTTGTGGAGGTTCTAGAGAGGAATCGTGCTTGAATTCAGCTATTCATTGCTTTCAACAAGCTGGGGGCTTTTCATTTCCATATCACAAATAGAGAAAATGGAGGGGGGTAGAAACGTGTGTGCTTGTAAAAACTACCTTTGAATCAAGTTTTATCTCTTGTGTATAAGAGAAATGTTAAAGCCTGGTTAGATAGAGTATCTGCACACTTTCTTAATGCCTCTATAGAAGCTTTTTTTTAAAGCGCTGTAGTGAAAATGTAGAGCAGTACTTTCCCCTTGTGATAGAACTTAAGACTAGCATACTTTAATATCACGTTTACGGTCTTACTAATGCAAAGTATTTAGATAAACTGCTGTCAAGAATGCAAGTAATAGATTTTAAAACACAAAAGTTTGTAAGCTGGCAGTGAACTAGCCAGATACATGCTCCAGCTTTATGACTGAGACTCTCTTGCAGGCACATCTATAAGAGCTTCTGCTATTTACAAGTCAGTTTTACCAAGAGGCTTGGGTTTGGTTTTTTTTAGTCGTTTCCTTTGCTTTAATCTGTTCTTTGTATGTGTTTTAAGTTGCTACCAATGCAAGTATCTGCATACTTCAGTTTGTGTTTTCCCACAGGCTGAGAAACAAAAACCGTGTTCTTTAATTGAAATAGGTATCTAATAGATTGGAAAATTAAAGAACACAAATTAGGTATTTTGGCTTTTTTTTTTTTTTTTTTTTAACTCAGAGTGCTTGTAAAGAGAACCTAGAATCTCCCTTGTAATGGTTATTGTATATCCATGTGATAATGGAATGCTGTGGGTACTGTATGAGGTAGCCAGGAAAGTTTCCAGGAAAGACTCTGTCTCAGAGGCACAGGGTCTTCTGCTTTGACATAAACAATACAGAGGTGATGTATTTCTGCATCAGATAAGGCCAAGGTTATAACAGCTCATTTTCATCTGAGGAACTGGAGTTGTGGCTGAAAATCCATAGCTGCAACAGTGTTAGGGAAACTGATATAAGAGTTAATCTTCTACTGCAGTACAGAAGATGTAGCATGATTCCAAGAAAGCCAAAGTGCTTAAGGAATCTTTCTCCCCTTCAAAACTCATTAAAAAAAATATATTGTAATCAGATGTCTTTAAACTGTTGGCAGAAGCAACAGAGGGTAAGGATACATGCTGTGATTGAAAAGGGGGAATGGGAAGGATGGGGTCAGACCAAAGAGCTGGTTTAAAATTGTCATGACCTGCTAAAAGCCATCAGAAGAGTTTAAGAAACTGGCTGAAACAAGGTGAGGGTACTCTTCCATGAAATAGAAAACCTGTTTTTCAGAAGCCCAAGGATATCGAAGTTCACATCTCTTCTGAAAAAGGACCCAGTGGAAGTTGAAGTTGCCCACAGATGTTACCCATCTCTCTTGTTAAATCAAGGATATGTGCAAAACAGAAATCACAAAATGGTTTTGTTCTAAGATTGTTGGCAGTGATAGCTATTACTCTTAGCAGATGAAAGCAAGCTGCAGGTAGGATTTCAAAGGGTAGTGGAATTTGCTTTTATTGGACTAACTGTGCAGTGCCTTGCAAGTTCCATATTCTTTTCCTAAGATATTTCCTGAAGTAACAGTAAAATGAGAATACAATAAATATAAGTACCCATTAAAGCACACTAAAGGAATACCTTATGTTTCCAGTAGATGAACACTGAGATAACTAAGTATTTCTGAATTGCATCACAGATCTCTATTATGCCAAAGTTCTGGTTTTTATTGCTAAAAGGAGCACCAGTAAAGGTGACTTTAAACTGCTTTATGCTCCTACGTTCTCTAAATCTGCTGAAGATGGAAAGCAGAGAGCAACTACATGTCTGTTCAACAGCCAGCAAAGGGATTCACCTCTTCCCTCCTGCCATCTACCCTCAAACTGTTTTCTTTTTATTATGTTTGAAGAAGCTTTTTGAGTTTGAGGGGAGTTTGTTTGTTTGTTTGTTTTACAGGAGAGTTTACAATCCTCCTCACAAATTGGCAGCATAGGTAAGAGCCTGTTCTAGGTAGAAGAAGATTCAAATAACTTATCCTGCTCAGAAAAATTGCTACATTCTTCCTCTTATGAGGAGTGGTTGCATACTTCATTTCCAAATCAGGATTAAACTTTAGGGCTTCCTCATGTTTCTTGGAGTATCTTTAATTTTTATTTTGTTTGAACAATTCTAGTAGCTTAGGACATACAGGTAACTTGCATAGCTCTTACATTGTGTCCCATTATTTTATGCTTACTCAGGCATAAAGCAGCTTGAGAAAGGCACTGCTTTCCTCTATGAATGTATCTCATTGTCCTCTAAAACTGCAGCTTTTAGAGGCTGCAGTTTAGCTGTGAGCAGTTGTCCAGAGCGGTGGACATTTTTAATGGTAATTGAGAAAATCCTAACTGTATCTCCATTTTTGGTTTTGTTGGGTTTGGGGTTTTTTATTCATATTTATTGTAGAGGTTTTTAAAAATAGCACCTGGTCCTGATATATAATGTTTTGAGTTTCTCAGGCTGCCAACAGGCTCTTCTTTTGAGACACTTAGGCCTGGGGAAATTACTCTGAATCCCCATAAGGCACATCCTTGAGATAGGAATTTCTTTGTCACCCTGTATGTTGAAAACAAATAATTTATATTATGCTTCTTTACCTTTGTAATTTTCTTTCATCTGCCTCTCGGTGTTACATAGACAAAACAAAACAAAAAAACCCTTCCTAAATTCTATTATCTTTGAAAGTACTTGGAATTCTTGTGTGTGTGTGTTATGCATTGATATACAGGTGCTGCTTGCAGCCATTGGTACCTGTGCATCTGGAGCTCTTGAGTGGGACAGTGATGTTCAGCAGCACTTGTGAAAGCAACAACTGTTTCCTTGTGCAAGAGCAGTGTTAATCCTGCCACACCCTCATTTTTTGGACTACCAGTGTCTGCAAAGAGAGCTTTTCATTACCCAAATGATAGTAGCAATTTTCTTTTTCACTAATCTTTATTAATGTTTTCTTATTCACTAATTTATATTAACACTTAAATAGATGTTAAGATGTGGTTTAGTTTAGAAACTGTAGTATTTCTGGTTTGTTGTGGTTTTTGTTTTTTTTTCTCTTTGGTTGGAGAAACTGCTTTAGCCTATGAAGAATTCCATGTCAGTGCATACCCCACGAATGAGCACAGCCTCCCTGGCGTTCAGACACTAACAGTGTGATGTAGTGGTGTCATTAAAGACTATCTGCATAAGATACATTTTACTTGACTTGATGAGCATCACATGAATATTCTAAGAAGGCTGAGCAAGCAAAACATCTTGCCTCAAGATGTCACAAGTGATACAGGCAGGCACCTGGCCTCTGGTTCTAGTTTGCCTGTGCAGAAACACTTGAGAAAGACCAGAACTTTTTTGCTTTTCCCATTTCTTGTCCTAGGCTGTCAGCAAGCCTCCTAACATGGCTAGACCTTGATTAGAGGGTGACAAGGAACAGAACATTTGCAAAACAGATCCTGATTTGCTTCTACATAAATCCTGAAGAAGTTAAGCATAGCTCAAACCTGGGAGCACCAGGCAGTCCAGTGATGCAGAATTGGGATTTTTCTGGTACGTGGTCTACAGTTCTTGAATCCCTTGGCAGCCATGATTCTAGAGCAGAAATTATCAGTAACAATGACACCAAAATTAATTATGGCAAGGTCAAATCACTTTGGGATGGCAGTGTTATGAAAGTTCAGCAAGGCTAAACACTTGTTAACCACTTACAGGCTTTTTTGACTCAGCAAGTTAATCCTTCAACAGTTCTCCTTGCTTATTCTGCTATCCCGTTAGACAGGATAACTTTGGGGCTGGACAAGAAGGGTTTGCACAATCCTATGCCTTTGCAAGTAGAACATCCTGAGTGCATAGTATGCATTTCTTGCAGAGCCGAGGTGATGCAGCCTCTTTATGCACAAGAAAAGACCAACCCCCACCTTGCTACAACCTCCTTTGAGGTAACTGTAGAGACCTTCTTTGTTGCCCCAGACAGCCAGCAGCAGGACAACAGGAAATGGCCCCAGACTGTACCCAGGGAAGGTTTAGGTTGGACATTAGGAGGAATTTCTTCTCAGAAAGGGTAATTAGACATTGAAATGGACTGCCCAGGGAGGTGGTGGAGTTACTGTCCCTGGAGGTGTTTAGGAGAAGACTGGATGAGGCATTCAGTGCCATAGTCTAGTTGACATGGTGGTGTTTGGTTAGTCAGAGGTTGGACTTGATGATCTCAGAGGTCCTTTCCAACTAAATTCATTCTGTGAAAGCTGCCTCCAATAACAGCAAGGACTGATACCTAGAGCAAAAAGAAGCTGAAGTTTTCTCTCTGCTGCAGAAGGAGCTACCTTCTGAAAATGAGGGTCTCAAATAGTGTGTTATTAATTAATATTGCAAATCCTAATTTAAAATGGTTAGAATTGCCACAGACATCTCGGAAGGAATTTAGATATGGTGCAGTAGAGAGCACTGATGGCAGTAACAACATTTCCAGAGACAGACATCTTTATAAAAACTATTTCTTTATGGGTTTTCTGAAGCACAGGCTTTGCATTCTCTTTGTGTAGACAAGGTTGTACACACTGTTCTTAGATCCCCATGACAAGTAAACACCAGTTTCCAAGCATAGGCATCACAGAGCACAGGTTTTCCAACCATTCAGACCTTCATGCCCTCCAGGAAAGCAACACAAGACTTTGCCTCCAGTATAAGACCTGTATGCTTGTCACCACTTGTTTCAGAAGAGCAAAAACCCACATGTGCATATCCTGAACACTCAGTAAGTGATCTGAAAACTGGCATTAGATCCTTCACGCATGGCTTTGTCTTGGTGCTGAAGGTAGACAAGAAAATCACAGAATAGAGATGATCCAAACCATATCCGCCTGATATTCCACTAGCCTTGTATGACTTCACATGATCAGCTTTTCTATTCAGTCTCAGAGCATAGCTCAGAAGCTCAGTGACAGCATGGGTCATGAGTCAGAGGATAGTGAGGCACTGGGAGGAGTTGGCCAGACACACTGTGGATGCCCCACCCCTGAAAGTGTTCAAGGGCAGGTTGGATCGAGTTTGAGCCACCTGGTCTGGTGGAAGGTGTCCTTGCCCATGGCAGGGAGGCTGGAATTAGATGATCTCTAAGGTCTCTTCCAACCCAAACTACTCTATGATTCTGTGGGTCTGACTTTCAGTAGCCGTCCACAAGACACTGCTACAGCACAGCTTATGAGTACAAACTGCAGCCAACAGAGAAGTCACACAAGTGTTCCTGTGCCTGTTAGTGCATTTTCCAGCCAAGTTCTGCAGGGAACCTCTGAAAGATGAGTCTTGCAAATGGATCGCCTTTTATCCATCCTTTACCCAAATGTATCCATAGAGATATGGGGACTGCATATGGACACTAGGAAATTCTAGATTGCACTATCACACTTCAAATGTCAAACTCTATAAAAGCAGAAAGCATCATTGGCCTAATCAAGATGGGAGAAGTATCTCAGTTACATTGAGAGCCATGCAGATACAATTTTTTATTTACATTTCTGACTTGGCCATAGTTAATCATTTAAGATATTAATGTGTTCCAGAGATCCACACTTTACTGAGCCATCTTTGGCAGATAATGTTTTGAATGATCATAGGGAGCAAAGGAATATTATATGGCTTAAGGATCAAATTCCAAATGGGGAAAACAATGTAAACCAGTCTGTTCAGGAGATACATTTCCAGTTTATGGAAAATTAGGAATTCACTAATAGGATTGGTGCTTACCATACTGCAACTGGAATTTAAACAAAGTCCACCAACAGGAAATATCCAGAAAGTACTCAGTCGCCCCAGTGCTGTTAAAACAGTGCTGTTACTCTGATCTTCAGAGTTTGTCTATTTGACCCCTGAAAGCTTAGCTTCTCTTTGCAGATGTGAGGAATCAGCATGATTAATCCATCTGATGTCTGGATCCTGCAATGTTTTGCTTCACAGCACATATGCAGAAATTACCTCCTAGAGAAAAATTCTCTTCCTCAGGCATGCAAACTATCACTTTAAGATGTTCTGAAGATGTATTAACCTAACACATTGGGGAAAAAAAAGTCCCTATAGTCTCAAACATTTACGTCTCCTGTGTAGGTTGTTCTGTGCCATTTCCATGTTCATATAGCAGCTTTCACCCACCTATTCATTCACCCTTGTGAGATCTGCTTTTCCTTATCCAGTGGAATTGAAATTTCTGACAGCTCTGTTAACTGTCCTCCCTTCAATAAAATTAAATTTATTATTTAAATTTATATCAATAAATTTACTGAAATAAGTTATGTATCTTTGGTCCCACAAAAGCTGTGACTCTTTCCAGCCTAATTTTATTCCTTAACACCCTCTCTCTGTAATAGGAAAGAAGGGAGTTGGCCGCCTTCTGTCGATCTCTGCCTGTCCTCATCACGTAGCCTTTTCCTCTGTTCCACCAGTACCAGGCTGAGGAGTGGGCTGAAGACGTATTAAAAACACAAAGATTAAAGGATAGAAGGATGAGCATGCCTTCTGTTTATTGTTGAATACAACATTGTAAATAAACCGGTATGTCAGCAATTATTTTATTACTCAGTTTAGATATCACTGGGGAACAAAAACAAAAACCATAGACCAGTCTTTTCAGAAGACCCTCAATGAAAGCTACCAACTGCCTTTGAAATTCAAAGAAAACTCAGTTCCTGACTCCAAAGTACTAGTAAAACCCCAGACTTGATGTTTCCAATCTATTGCCTTTTTTTTTTCCAGTGGATGGAACAATGTTGCAATGTTTAATTCTTCACAGTTTCAGCAAGAACTCAACTGACTGCTGTAACAGTAACTTGCTTAGAAAGCAAAGCCCTAAATTAATTATCTTCAGCAGACTTGTACACATTACTGTTTCCAACTTTTAGGGCTACATTCATCATCCTTCTGACCAGAAAGAAGCCACCAATTATTGAACCATTCTATTAGAATGAAAACAGAGTAGAAATGGAGGAAGGATTCTTGGAAAAATTTACACATCAGATCACACTTCAGGGTGTTATTTCAGCAGAAACTACATAATGGTCTAGAAAACTGACATTCCTCTTTTAAAAAAAAAAAAAAAAAAAGTAGAAGTCAGATTTATTTTTATTTTATATGATGACTAGTGATTTACATTTCACCCACCCATTTGAGAGTGTTCAGGGCTCCAGGCATATCTCCAGCCAGAACCAGACTATTCAAATCATTGTTGGTCCATCCATTTACTAGTCACAACAAGGCCTTCTGTGACTAATTATGGCCTGACGGCAGCAGGAGAGGCAGCTTCAAAGAATGGGAATCTTCAGACACACTAGCAGTTCCCTTGGTTCCCAAATTTTTTATTTATGTGGATTACATTGAGTTGACAGATTTAACTGGGCTGTTGAAGATATGGTCAAAGAAGCAGAGTCACTCCCTTCCCTTTTATTGTTTTCTGAAGACATAACAGTCATATGCATCTGTCATTAAAGAGAGGAAGTTCTCCATCACTGGACTTCATTTGGGCTTTTATTTGCTGTTTCAGTAGCATCTGGGAGTAGATCAATATAATATTTGGTAGGGAGCTGTATTTCCTCGTGATGCACTGTAAATCTTTTATTGAAGATACTCCCTCTGTTTATTGTTGAAAATCGATAAAAATAAACCTTGTAAAGTTAAAGCCTGGCAATGGTTCAGCACAAATCAGAGGGAAGAAGCAATGAGCCTCCCTCCTCCTCTTGGATAACTCCCAGCTTGTTTCTCAATGAATATTCAGTAACACTTTCCAGCAATCTGGGAACAAATTTAAAATAAAAAAAAAATATTCAAAGTCATGAATGCTTTCTTGTGAACTCAAACAGGGCTTCTGATCCACTTTGGTGGCTTTCTGGTACTGAATTGGAATATACCTTTAGACTTATCCACTCCCGAGACAGACAAAAGCATATCAGCCTTGTTCAGCTCAGATTAAAGGAGTTACTGCTGAGCATTGGAAAGCTGGGAAACAACCAAAATAGGTGGAAAGTAGGAACAGCCCAATGCACAGAAAAGTTTCTCCAAAGTTAACAGAAGTAACTACCCCTGGGCATGATACAGTTACTCCAGCATCATTCTTTCACCCTATGGCTATTATTCCTCATATACAGCCTCTTAGGGAGGACTCTTCTACTATTTCCATGAAATTCAGTGGTTTGGAATTATTTAGTTAAGGGGAAAATTTCCCAATACTGTGGCCAGAGCAAAGAGATCAGTCTTACTCTAAATAGTATCTCACTCTATAGTATCCATTTCAATAGCTTTATTTAAACATCTATTCTTAATAAATTATACATTCACATGAACACCGGCTGCAGAACCTGTAAGAATGCAGTGACTGTACTTCCTAAAGATACAAAAACCCCCATGAACTGTCATATTGAAATCAATACTCAAGAACAAGAAGGTATTTCACAACAGACTCTCTCCTTCCTGCTATCAGCAGATTACTGAACAATTCAGGTGGTAAATAAATGACATGTCCCCAGAAGAGATAAGAAGAACATAAGAACTTTCCACTGTGTGAAGAAGCAGACAAAAATTACTTATAAGCACAAAAAAAATTAAATCACTACAAAAGGAAATCATCACAGTACAAGAACGGGAAGATGGGAAAAGTGTGGTGCTTCTGTCCCACTGGGATATCCAGCAGGCACCATAAGATTGTGCTGGTAAAGCCCCTAACAGGGCTTTATATAATAAAAAAATAAATAATATAGAAATACAGGCTGCAACCCAACTATAAAGGAGGGAAAAGTGATAAAAATACAAGAGCAAATGAGGTGTTGTCTTTCTCAGTCATCTGCTGTTTACAAATCCACCAAGCTATCACCTCTTCTTAGATGATCCCACTGCTGCCATGCAAACTGCTGCCCGTGTGGGACAGGACGAAGGTGTTATCTTACCTAGTGATCTGATTACTGCTCTGGCAGTCTGCTTGCCTGCTACAAAACCAAAGAGAGCTCACTGCTTGCTGTGAGTGAGAGAGGGGCCTGCCCCAACACTGCAGCAGTCCCTTTCTAGCATCTTGGACAGTGGAGCAGTTTGCACATTTCTGCTGAATCCAGGGAATAATAAAAAGGCAAATACAGTAGTTAAATTTACTGAAATTAGCAAATTTTGCATCTTCCCAGGAAAAAGAAAGGAATTCTCTTGAGAAAGTCGGCAATGATGAAGAAGTGGATCGTGTCAGGGATAACAAATTTTGTCATTGGAAAAAGGAGTCTAAATGTGTCAAAATCCCATTCCTATTTAATCAAAAATAGACCTAGATGTGAGCAATCAGAGCTTCTGGCTCTGTCACATGTAAAAGCATGACCAAGTCACCTACAATACATTGCTAGTCTAACAGAGATTGTGCTGTGTGAGGTATCAGAGTTAACTTGCCTGCCAAGATCTGGGTGAAAGTACTCGGTTTAGCACATAATCTGGTTTTGACCAAGCAGCTTTTCGAATCACTCAGACTTGTAGTCCCCATCAGCCAAATTCACTTCTACTTGTACAGCTGTTCCCTCCTCTGCAAACACACCAGTGTGAACCACTCTGCTGAGCACATACCACATGGTCTGCTCTCCACTGCATCCCTGCTTTCTGGGACCTCAGAATGGAAGGGGCAGTAACAACATTGGCCACTCCTAAATTCCTGCTCTGGTGCCTGCAGGTTACACTGCACACCTCTCCAAAGAGGGCACAGAAAAACTGTCATCCTGGCTCAGCGATGCCCTGCAGTAGCATAAATAATCATGCAAGGTGGAGGCCAGCCGAAGATCCTCCTAGTAAATCGACACTACTTTTATATTAACTTGTCTTCAAATGAACATAGTTTTATCCCTTCCTCCATGATTACTGCGATTTAGTTGTAGCTTGAAGCTACACAACACCTGTAGCTATACTATCCCTGCTTTCATTTTCTGTATGAAGAAATCCAGGAAGGTGCTTTCTGTTGAAGAACTAGCTTCAATTAAATTAAATAATTCAATTAACCTTCAGTTAACATCATTGGTTATCCTACTAGCCACAACACATTTCTATCAGGTTCTTCACACACACATGCTCTCAAACTTATTTAAGCAACTATCAGTTAAAAAAAAAAAAAAAAAAAAAGAAAGTGTTGTATAAGAGCCCAGTCATGTTCTCTGCAGGCACACAAGTGACAGAAGGTGACAATTCACAGTTCATTGCTAAGTAAGAATAAATGCTAGAAGAACTCTGGGAATCCAAGCTTGCTGACAGTCATGTGTTTCACTTCAAAAAGACGTGTAGTCTCACAGTATGCCATTACCCAAGTCAAGGTAAAGCATGTACAGTCATTTACATGACAGGAAATTGCACTGGTATATTTTTCCAGAGCCAAAACTATGCATTCATAGACTGATGCTGGTGCTGAAAAAAAATTAATCCATGAAGGGAAACAAAAAGTGTTCAGCATTAGCCCATCATAAGTTGTTACTGAAATGGTTGTACCAAATATTCATCTTGCCAAAGACGTGAACCATGGGTGATGCCATAGGTTAAAACTCCAGGGCTTTTTAAAAATGGAAGTATTTAATATTTTCTTTCATTTTATTTATAAAAAAAGTAATCCAAACTTCAATTTTCCAAGTGGCTGCTACAGCAAGGAAAATAGTCAGTATTCTTGTGGCAGATGAAATAGTGTAACTGTTACTATGAGAGGTTCTGAAACTAGTCTCAGTTTACATCACTACAATCATCGATCATTTAGAGCAAGATGTCTAAATACAGCCTCAAGTCTATTTTTTTAACTCTATCCATTAAAAGTTGTCATTTTTTGTCTTGCATTCTCATTATTATTGGCAAGTTTCTCCACCAACAATGTTCACAGTCAACTCAGTCAACATTCAACATTATTGTTTTCATACAAGAAGCGTAATCTCTGTAGTACAGCAACCTGTGGGGACAGGTACCCACACAGCTGTGTCACCCGAATGCTGCCATCAGAAGTCTGACCTCAAAGCCCACCATGACAGGCTTCTCTGAAGGTCTCCACAAAATCACAGAACAGGCCAGGATGGAAGGGAACTCAAAAGATCATCTAGTCCAGCCTTTCATGGGAAAGGGAGCCCCGGTGAAATCATTTAGCATTCTCTTCAAAATTTCCAGCACTGGAGACTCCACTGCATCTGTGGGGAGGCTGTTCCAGTGAATGATGGTTCTCACTGTAAGAAATGTCTTACTTCAAGACAAATATGGACATACTGACATGATTGACCAAAAAAAAAAAAAAAAAAAAAAAAAAAAAAAAAAAAAAAAAAAAAAAAAAAAAAAAAAAAAAAAAAAAAAAAAAAAAAAATTGAAGTGAAAGCATTCACTCTTACATTCCTCAAAATTTATTACATTATATAACCTGTAAGCAGCTTAGGAGATGTAGTCCCATAATCATATTATTCTCAACACAGAAAGCTCTAGAACAAGCAGGGAGGACCTCACTGAACTGAACTTCTGAACTTGTGTCAAGCTAAAATGCCGTACAGTGGTAGTCCAAGAAAAGAGATGTCTGATAGTGGCACCACCAGTCTGTGAAGATCCATTTAATTGAAACTCCTCAGGGCAAGAAATATATGGGTCCTACCACCCACCCCCATTATTAAGTGGTGTAAATAAAGTAATTCATTCATATTTTAAAGCTAATGAAAAGCCAGATCCAATCAGTTTCACCTTGAATATTGTGTGAAGTTTTGGGCACCACAATATAAGAAAGATATTGAGATATTAGAGAGTGTCCGAAGGAGGGCAGTGATCTCTTCTCTGTGGAGACCAGTGACAGGACCTGAGGGAATGGCCTGAAGTTGTGTCACAGGAGGTTTAGGTTAAATATTAGGAAAAGGTTCTTCACCCAGAGGGTAGCTGGGCACTGGAACAGGCTCTCCAAGGCAGTGGTCACAGCATCAAGCCTGACAGAGTTCTGCAGGCAGAAGCATTTGGACAGTGCTGTCCAAATGATGGGATACTTGGGGTGTCCTGAGTTGGACTTGATGACCCTGATGGGTCCCTTCAAACTCAGCATATTCTGTGATTCTATGGTCAGCCACAGAAAGCTCAAACAAGCTCTACTGGGCTGTTTGTAGCTTTGGAAAGATGGTGTTTTATCAACAACAAAAGCCAGGTGCAAATAACTGATCCCTGAAGTTACTGCTATCTTCTTTCCCTGCCTTGAAGGGAGGGCAAAAGATAGTTTATAAAGTCTCTTACCTCTCCCAGTACCCGAGCTAATTTTCGCATCTTTACAAATCTTTGTACAGGGCTAACATTCCCAAGGCTTTTTTAAAGCCACCGCTGCCAAGCCTTCCTAGTAATTGTGCTGCACTTAACAAGCATTAAGAAATCCTTTGTACTATTTTGATTAAAACTGTACTAACTCTTCCATCTGAAGGACTGTTTGTCGCATTTTCATCCTTTTTATGGTTAAATCTCTAGAAATTAGCTGACCCTTTGCTCACAAAGACCTTTATCATTTAATTCTCAGCACTGAAGAACAGCTTAATGCCTTCAGAGTGGGAGGAGGACAGAGGAGTATTCTACAAGAGACAGTAACGTGTTATTTCACAGAGCCTGGTGATGGATTCACAAAGCCACATAGCAGCACTACTCCGGATCTTCCCGTTAGAGCAATTAGCTGCTCTCAGCTAACTGCAAGAGATTCAGTGAGAAGGAGAAGCAATCATCAATCGTTGAGGTTTGAATTCCTCCTCCAGCCACTTCTCCAAACTGCTGGGATGACAGTTGTGTCAAGCTGTTATTTCTTCATGTATTACAATGTTTTTAAAATCTACTTACACAGAATTAGCACAGAACATAAAAACGATTTTCCAGAAGAAATGCCTGATGCTTTGTGAGTCCCCATGTAAATCTTAGCCACAGAGAAAAACAAAAACAACCCTTGAAAATGCTGCAATCTGGTCCACAAACCCAGCATTGAATCTGTGGTTCTTTTATTTAGAGTTTAGGAGGGTGGAGCAGTAAAAGGCAGGAAAGCAATTTTTTTTCCAAGTACTTGAAAAAAAAAAAAAATTGCTTGTTTGTTACTTCCCTCAATAGTTGCAGTTTCAAACAAGCCAACAAAAAAAAGGCCACTAGTGCTGACACACCCCTCTTCCACCTTCAAAAGATGAAAGGAAAAGCCTTTATTTCGCTTTCTGCTTTTGGCCTCCCCTTGCCTGTGCTACCCCAGAGTTCTCTGGGGTTTGGTTCACCGTGACAGTAAGGCCTGCTGGCCTCTTCATCCTTTCAAAACTGTAGCATTCAATCTTTTCTTCACTGGCGACTGTCCTGGCACTTATGAGGCGAAATCCATCTTTGAGTAAAGTGTCAAACAGCAGGCCTAGCACATTAGTACCATTAATCAGCTTCCTATTATCAGGCTTTATGGAAACATACCTAAAAATCAGAGAACAAAAAAAGGCAGTTACAACACACATTAACTGCTTCTTGACAGTGCAGATCAGCACAGCAACCAAGGTTCTGGATATTTTTTAACTCATTAAGGACAACTGAACTCTTTCCTTCATTAACAGTAATTCTCAGTTCATTCAGTTACATGTCCAGGAAGAAGCACTTCTCTTTCACACACCTCTCCTATCCTCCCCAAAAACTTACTTTCTTGAGAAAATAGCTGTGACAACCTCCATCTCGTTTCACTTAATGGAGGAGAGGGGAGTGGCAGGTTCTATTTAATGCTGCAACTGTTTTTCAGGTAAGAGTAAGCGATGGTCAGTGAAGTTCCCATTCACCCAAAAGCATCACTTGCCACCACACGGGATTTCTCTCTACAAACAGTGACATTTATTGCAAAGTTACCTGGTACAGCAGGTCTTGTGACAACAAGTATGAAAATCATTTTCACATTCCGTAAAATTCTACCTGATATGAAGTACAGTGCAAGAATCTACCCATACATTTTAGGGAACAGAAGTCAGGTAAAGATACTATTACAAAATATATAAGCTGACAGGGGTGAAACTGTTTCACAGTTCACAGGGAAGTACACCAAATATTTGTGGAAAGCACAAAAAAAGGCAAAAGAATCCATGTCACCACAAAGATTAAGACAGAAATTCAGCAGGCAACATAATCAAACCTGACTTGTTTCATTAGTCAAGGTAAACTTTTCTATTGATCTGCAGAGAAAAATTTTTACCAAGTCTGAAGAAATAAAAGAAAGAATCAGAAATATTTTCTACACTATTTAAGTTGCCATAACCTACTCAACCAACTAAAATTAGTAATACATTACGAAGTTAAGGTTTGGCACACAAATATATGTCGCTTCATGAATGCAGAGTAGTTTTTCTTCTACTTGCTTAGCCAAAGAAAGCCAGAAGAAAGGTAAAGTTTATTTTCTTTTATAAATAATCAAAAGACTGCTCTGTTGGTTCATGTAGTCAGATAGAATAACCCTTTTGGAAATATTTCAATGAAATTTCCATAAAATTCCAGATGTTCTAACAGCCACAGAGGACAAATTAGGTTACATTTTCATATACAGCAAGAGCATGCCTCCATACAGTAGAGACATCCAGTAAAAGCTTGTTTAAAAATGTAAGTTGTCATTAGAATATGATACTGCTATCACAAAAATTACTGATATACAGTAATCTTAATAAAAACAGAACCTGGCTCTGAATTCAAAGAAAACCCACTATGGAGCCTATAGTTAATAATCTATCCCTTCTCCCTCCTTCTCAATAAAAGGCTCTACAAAAGCTCTCCAGTCCCTGAAATGCTATCTTGGTTTCACTGGTGTTTTTAACCCTGTTTAGAAATTCTCTTTTTCCTCTTTTCCATATGAAAGCCTTTTGAACCATGAGCTAGTGGAGATTTTAGGCTTCCCCCCAGTATTTCACTCCTTTACTTTGTCTCCTTTGCTTCATTTACTCTGTTTTTCATGTCTTCTAAAAGGTCATTGATGCTGTGAAATTTTAAAGCAAGTGAGGAGGAAAGGGCAGACAGAAAGACCCAACAGAACTCATAAACAAACATCAACAATATTTTAGAAAGCTGAAGAACAGACAAATCGGTGTAACAGAAATTAAACTGGGTGTTTCAGAACTATAAAAAGGTACCATCAAACTACTAGAAATAAAGAATCATAGTTCTTTTCTCTCAGACAATTTCTTTAAAACGAGCTTTGCTAGCACACAGGGTGCACTACTTGAACTAGAAGTCACAAAGACATCTCCATAATGAGAAGCCACACTAGGAGAGTACCTGGCCACAAACTGGTCCCCAGCAGAGTACTCAGTACCACACTGAAAAACCATGTCGTGATGAGAAGGTCTTTCCAAAGGAAGTGGAACGAGTGTTTTCTGAGAAGGAAAAGGGCTGCTCCAGCTCTGTCCTGGCTGTTGCCCTGTAAACACAGTGATCTGCTCAGCTAGTGCCTCCACAGTGGTACTGCAGGAACCAAAGATCCGGAAGAAGGCCTGCATTTCTTGGAGAGAAAAATGCACTTCCAAGATCTCCAGCCTCGGCTTCAGCAAGTGCTCCTGGCTCAGGAGGTCAGCCAGGGGGTGGAGTCCATAGAATTCTGCTTCTCTCCGCAGCCTCTGATAGTCTGAGAAATCAGTTGGTAAGGAGACCTGTAGAGTCCTCAAGAAGTCCATAATGTAACTAAACAAAGCTCCATCTCTGTCCACAAAAAATTCTCCATTCACCAGTTTGAATTCCCGCTCATCGTGGTTCAACATCCGTGCCAGCCTGGACTCAGGGAACTGCTGCAGTGTAGAAGCCCGGGTTACATATCTCACACCTCCCACGCTCAGAACGACCACCTCCTCATTACTCATCGCTACCTCAGCCACTCAGGGATCATAACTCTTTGATCTACACGTTTGTGACTTGATCTTTCCTAAACTGCAAGGCAGCTGCAGCTGCAAGAACCAGTGAGTGGTTTTTGCAAGTGTTTAGAGTGAGGTGTGGAGCAGCAACAGGATTCCCAGGCAACAAAAATGTAAATATCGTGTACAATAGTTTTTTGTTTGCTGGGTTTGGTTGCTTGGAAACTTTGATTCTTGGAATTTAATGTTTTATTTTTTTAAATGAACAGCTTGCAAGGACTACTGGAATACAGTGAATAGACTGTCACAACTTATTAAACCTTCAAAGAGCCAAATGACTATTCCCAAAGTATGGCACATGTTACGTTTGTTTTCTGGAAATGTCAACTCAAGGGTTTATTCCATACACTGCTGTTCGTAAGACCACTGCAAAAAGAGGTTAGATGTGCTTCAAGCAAGACATTTCGGTATTGTATGCTCCTAAAGAAGGGCACTTCAGAGAACTCAAGCTTAAGGTTCACTTTAAATCACTGTTATCCTAAGGCCAAGTCAATACACCCAGAAAATTCAATTAACTCCTGAAACAAGATACACAAAAATACAGTAACAGCAGAAGAACCCATATAAGTTCAGATGCTAAAGCACTTCAGAGATCAACAATATCCATACACCTGTTACATGACACAACCTGTTCAAGGAATCATCCAATCATTTTTCCTGGTTTTTGGAATTACAATCTGGGGAGACGGAGCGGAACAGGAGAGAAACTGCTCCACCTGCCACCTCTGCAAGGCTAAAGCTCAAGCTGCCCTCCTGCAGCAGACCCCTGTGTGTGTGTGTGTGTTTATGTTAAGGCCACTTTTTAAGAAAGTGGGGCTTCATAGAAACATGGATCTCACAAAACAGCTCAGTTACCTCAACAATTCCATGCTGGAAAAGTAAACTGCAAAGTATGCACTGTCTGCAAAGTACACACTATCTTGCAGCTTGTTCTTATCAACTTCAACTGATTTCTTGTTACCTCTAGAATTTATGCTTGCCCTGAAGACGCATTTTTGTGTAGAACGCATAATCTGAATGCACAAGATAATTACAACATTTGGTTATACAAAAAAAAAACCAAACCACCAAATAGCTATTTCAGTGAGAAGTGAAATACGTTGTCAGACTCTAAGTGGCTCCAGACTGTGAATGATGCACGCTGCATTTTGCAGAGGAAGGGCAGTCCTCAGCAAGCCTGTCAATACAGCAGTCACCTCAACCACAACTGCTCTTCCTCTTACCAACTGACCTTCCAGTTAGAAAAAAATATTTTTTAAACTAAGATATTTTATCTTATTCTATAATGACATTAACATTAAACTAAGTACACAGTTCAGCCATGTATTTTGGTAAGAAAAATGATTTATAGTGAATAATATTCCCATAATCACGACTGAAAGAAGAATCCAGAAGTTAAAGTGTTTTCCAAAGCTCCATTTCATCTTCTGGTTCATCAGTGCTCAAACTATGTGAGCAGCGTGAATGTTCTGGCAACATTTTGAATCTCTGAATGTTTTCACCAGAAGTCTTAAAGGACCAATTAATTTTAAGAAGTTCTATGTTTTCTTCCCCAGATCTCTCTCAGTTCTTATATTTCAGCAGGGACTTCACAACAGTTTATATTTGCACACAAACTCTGCAACATTATCCAGTACAACCAACGTATAGTTTTTACACTTTTCTCTTAGAAGTGAAGCTCCATCTGCCATCTGTTCCCAGTAAAAGACTGCATGATCTGCTATCTCCACGTTATCTGCCAAATAGGACACGATAATTGTAAAGAAAATAAGACAGTTCAGTATAAATCTGCGTGAAAAGACTGAGGAAATCTTGAATTTGCAAGTGTTGTTTTCCTGAGGCAAGGAGAGTTTGTCCACATCAACTAGTTTTATTCCATTCCACTGGCTGGTATCAAAGCTCTTCATTGTGGGGCTGATGTCCACAGTGGAACACGGTAAAGGGGTCTCTTTGAGCACCTTGATTTTTTCCCTGAACTCCTGCATCTGTTGCAGAAATATAATGGGTTCAGACACATCTTTGAAGGCCTCTGCAATGTTAAAAGCCATCCGCTGCTCTTGCAGAATTGTGTTCAGTTTATTGATCTCCGGATCATAGGCCTGCATCACTGCAAGCTTCATGGTCTCAAAGTCAGAAAGAATCTCATTTCTCTTCTGCTCCAGCGTGTGCTGCAGCTTCTCAAAGAACTCTTTCACTTTGTCAGAATCTTTGGTCAGCATCTGCAGAGCTTTCCTCTTACTGGTTTCCAAGGTATCCAGCCGTGAGAGGGCATCTCCACAACGCCAAGTTTCAAAGCCCTGAAAGAGGGTTTCAAAAGCCCGCTTCTCCTGGGAATAAGCTTCTTCAATGGAACAGAAAACATGCTTTGTGTGGTCACCACGGGTGGCACAAACCCCACAGATCAGCTGCATGTCTGTCCGGCAAAAAATGTTAAGGGGTTGCCCGCTGTGCACTTTGCACACAGGCATTTTTGGAGTTACTTTGATTTTGTTGTACTTCTCCACAATACCTTTCAGGGAATAGTTGACCTGCAAGCTGTTGACTCCAGCAACAGGAGTCTCCTTCCTGCATGTAGGGCACTTGAAAGGAGACGGCCTCCAAAGCACGTTCCGCACATTTCCCTCAAGAATTCCTTCCAGACACTTCCTGCAGAAATTGTGTGAACAGGGCAGGACTCGAGGATCATCAAACAGGCTACAGCAAATGGGACAGGTGAGATCTTCCTCTAGGAGCTCCATCATATCCTAGGAAAGAGAAGAAAGATGGTAACAGAACTTACAAAACTTATTTCTCCCTCAGGGAGACTATGCAAAAACCAATATCCATTGGAGACACATCTTGGTGAGAAAAGGATCTATTTTTTTTCCTCCAGTATCCTTAAGACAGAGCCTCAGCTGGGATTTTGCAGCCAGTCCCCCAGAGCTGTGGTATCAGGTCAGCAGATGGCAGGCACAAGAATGGTGCACTGTTCAGGCAGAACCTTTTTTTTGGACTTTCAACTAAAAAAGCTGGAAAAAAAAAGGCTTGCCAATCCCAGCAGGGACTCTGAAAGAAAATAACTCACATATTCATAAAAACAGTTCAAGACTTATATCTTTCGTTGCTGATGCAATACACAGAAACTGGATTTGCACAAAAGATACCCAGCCAATACGCCCTGCTAAGATTTGATTACTCTGTACTTGCTTAACTCATCCAAAGCTTCCAGTTTCAAACTCCATGCACTGCTACTGTAGACAACACTAAAAGTGACTGAAAAAGCCCAGTATTTTCAGTATTTCTGCTGATAAAGATGTGTTTCTTTGCTCTACTTGTAAGGCCAAAGGAGAGTCACCACTCACTTTAAAAATTAGGTTTTCTCTTGCTCTTGCAGCATTTTTAAATAGTCAAGTGAATGTGTTACTGTTAAGCTACTCAGCGTGAAGTTAAAATACTTCAAATAACAGCTGCCCATAATCCTTGAAAACTTATCACGAAACAAAATTGTTAACCATTTTTACTCATCTGCAATTACTATTTCCAATTCCATTCTCTCCACCACCAGCATCCATGCCTCAGCAATTTCTTTCTGTGGAGAGGACCTACAGGAAGGTTTATCATGTAATCCTTCCAACTGGAAAGTCTCAGCTAAGGGACCCAGTCCATACCCTTCCCTTGCCTCTAACCAAAGACAAGTTCTCAGATGCAGACACCTTGTAACTTACGGCATGTTCTTAGAAAATAAAAAGCTAATAAAGGCCAAAATGGGTGACAGTTTGTACTAGCCAAAGCTCTGAAACACTTAGTTTTGAGCTATAATTAGAAAGATGCTTCCCTTGCATAAATTCCTTCCACATTATACAACATGTATTCATACATATGTAATAAAATTCCTTTTATAAATTGAAAGATGTATCATAAAAAAAGTGCATCAAATACTGCTGTGACTACAAGGCATGTGAATGAGCTCTAAATTAGTTTTGATGTAAATACTAAAGTTTCTGTCCCCTCAAAGAAATATAAAACGGAAAATGTGGGAGCCAAGTGGAGAGCTGCAAGGGAAGATCCACGCTGCACAGGACAAGAAGAGCAATAAAATCAATACCGCTGATCCAAGGAAAGTAAAGTTCACCACAGGGAAGAAAGGCGAGGTCAGTCCTGAATTTCTTTCACTAAAGGCCCAATAGTTCCAGTGAAACTTCACAGTAAAAGCCATTCTTGAGAGGCATAAGCAAAGCTCCCATGCTTTTCAAGTGAGAAGGAGGGGCTGTCACCATCCAGAAGCAGGCACAATCTTCATTATCAATTCTCGCTGGGCTGAACAAAGACACCAGTCCAGTGTCAGAGAACTCTGACCCTTTGTTATACAGCCACCCTAACTCCAACAACTAGCCCACTATGTAGTCACAGGAGTGTTAGCTAAGAAGCTCTTAACTTTTACAACAAACTTTAACAAGCTCCCAGTACTTGCAGAAAACTTCTGTAGGGAGTAAGGGGTAGGGTATGATTGCTGCACTTGCCGGGATAGAACAAGAAAGGAGAGAATGAGGATGCAAAAGAGAAAAAGTGAAGGGAAAAGATCCCACATTGGTCCTGCACCCATAGATGGTCCAGATCCGGGGTCAACAGAAGCCCAGGGCCGATCCACTTCCTTTTACAGTTTCCCAAGCAGAGGTGCCCTTACTTTTCGCGCCATGTGCTGCTATTTGTGCATGCGCGGTGAACCCTTTTGAGTCCTCCATGAAATGAGTGAGGAAATGAGGAACTGAGAGGTTGGGGGTCTATGGTGGCCCAGGAGCCCCCTTTAGTGAGTGCCTGGGACTTGACCCTTCTCTTGCCGCAGGCACACTGAGCCCAAGTCTCCAGGCTGACTTGCAAGCCCGGCAACAAAAGGGAAGTTGGCTCAGAGCAGTGCCGCCCTGCCTCCGTGGGACGCTCCCTTCCAATCGCTGTGACTTTCCTGTCACAGCACAACAGGCAGAATGTTTGAGACAAACATGCTTTCATGCTTGTGCCTGGCCCTCCACAGAGGTATTCTCCGTGCTTGTTAGAAAAAGGAGATTTTGAAAAAATTGCCAGCTTTTCTACTCGGGAGTAAGGTCATCAGGCAGAAGAAGCCACCACTAGAGCGGGGGCAAAGCCCCATATAAAGGGTGTAATGACTCCATTTACCACTGAAGGTTTTCTGTAAGCCCACAGATCCCACTCAGAAACCTCATTTTCTGCAAGAAGAATCTGGTTTTGAAGCACCTCGATGCTCAAACAAGCAATGTTTCTATTCCATCTTCTTCCTACTGCTAAAAATAATGGGATCACAGGAAGATGATTTTGTCCCTATACTCAAGTCTTCCCCTTCATGAATACCCCTCTCTTTCCAACTTGCAGTCCCAGCTTTTAGCCACAGTAGCAGCACAAAGATCAGCTTTGCTCATGTGTTAAGAGGATAATAACTACAAAACCAAAATGAGACTTTTCCATCTTTTAGTAAATGGAAATTCACAGTGCAGAAAGTATTTGCTCTGGTCCATTTCCTTTACCAGGGAGGATTTTAGGTTCCAGTTAGAGAGCTGGAAAAGCAGCTTTGCATGCCTGACAGCAAGAACTGCAAACCACTGCAGAAAATGCTTACTACAACACATCCCATCAAAATTGCAGGACAAACACTGAAGACTTTCACACTACTAAAAATACAAAAAACGTATACAGAAAGGCTTCATGATCCAAATAAAACTGTCCTGTTGCACTCCAACTCCACTTATCCAGTTAAATAATTATGCTTTATAAATATAACCGAATTTCAACACCTTTATACAACATTATTAAAAACACTGAATTAAAAAAAAAAAATTAAAAAACACACACACACAAAAAAGGTAGGTTTACAAGCATTCCCCTCCTCTTACAACACCAAAAACACCAAACCAAAAATAGTGAAGGCTTGTATGACTGGTTGGGTCAGGTGAACTTCCATCTTCTTTAGGACATTAATTTCAGAGAGTAAATTGTCTGTGGATTGACACATCCCTTAGCAATCTGGTATTTGTGTGAGGAACTACAGCAACATTTCAACTTCTCCATTGGGAACTTCTCTGTGTAACTTCTGATCCAGGTTTGGATGGCCTGGAATTCCCCACTTGTAGCACACGGACCAAAAGCATCTCTGGGTACAAACCCATCAGATGTCTGTCATCTATCAGAAAGGGCAATTTGCACAGTTTTATCATTAGGAAAAAGAATGGCAAAACACATCAAACCATAAATACAAAACCAACCACAGTAGCTTTCTCCCACACTCCAAAGAGAAATGAATTTAGTATGCTTCTCAGCACAGAAGTCAGGTTTATCAGCCAGCAGCAGACTGAAAGCAAAACCAAAATTTTACCAAGGTTCAAACAAAACAGAAAGACAACTCCCGGATTACAAGTTCCCTGCAACGGCGTGTGTTATTTCATGGCAAAAAAATTTTCCAGGAGCACCAGGCAGATCCAATATGTGCAATCTCCAGAAAGCTAGAGAGGCCTGGAGAAATAAGGAATTTCGGTTCAGTGCAGTTTCAAGAGAGCTGGAAAGGCCTGGAGAAACAAGAGTGCAATTACAGTCCCACGAACACCGCTTCACCCACAGGGCTTGACAACGTGTCGATGGCGGGGGCTGCACCAGGGCGGGCTCCCGCGCTCACCTCCCCGTGCCTCTGGCCAGGAAGATGTTCCCTCACTGCTTCTGGTTACACCCCCTTCCGATCCCATCGGGGAATCCCCCCAAACTACGGCTCTCCAGCCGGCTGTCGGCCCTGCTCTCCCCGGGTCTCCGCCGGCACCGCAGCCCGGAGTGCGGCCCTGGGGGTCCCCCCGCGAAGCCCAGCGGGGCTCACGGGGAGGCGGCTGCGAGCGGGACCGGCCGCGATCGCGGCGCGGCCCCGGGCCGGGCGAGGCCGCCGCTCTCACAAAGCCGCGGCCTGCGCGCCCCCGGCCGCGCCCGCCCGTCCTGCCTCCCCCGTGCCCCGCTACTCACCATGGCCGGCCGGGGCCGCGGGCAGCGTGGGGCAGCGGCCGCCTCGGCTCCCGCCCCGCCCGGTGCCGCTCCCCCTCTTCCGGGCCCGCCGCTCCACCCGCCCGGCCCCGGTCCCGGCCCCCGGGAGCGATCGGCCGGGAGCTGCCGCCCCGCCGTTCCACCCACCTTGGCCCGCGGCCGCCGATCCAGCCGCGGGGCAGGAGCTGCTGCGGCTCTTCCCCCTCCTCTTGCCCGCGGGCGGCGCGGAAAGCCCCCGGGGCTGCCGGGAGAGGGGGCCGGCGGGGGGATGCCGCTTGCCGAGGCTGCAGCCTGTTCCTCCGCCGAGATATATACGGGTGTCAGATGTTTATTAACTCTCTCAAATTAGACTTCAGGCTGCAGCTCACAGGCATACGTTGCACAGCCTCAGGAAGGGCGCTGCTGGGTGGCAATCCCGCTGAGCATCTTCCACCTCCTGAAAGCACTTATTAAAATAACAACTGTTTCAAACAGATATCCTTATGTGCTTCCTAAAAGGATGAAGACTCATTCCTTTTTGCTTTAACGCACTGGTTGTACCATTTCCTGCTGGTGAATGTTTTGGAGACTAATGTGGCCTGTCAAACCTCTGCAGGCCTTCCAACCAGCCCCAGGGAGAGGAAGCAGGAGGGATCCCACCTCTGCCTGGAAGGACCTTCTAGTTACAGCACTACGAAACTGTGTCTGAAAGTGCTGAAACTGCAGGGAACCTCTTTGATTTGCATCTTTTTTGCAGTCCTTCTGTCTGCATAAGACCCGTCAACACAACAGGTCTCACATCAAGGCCAAACTGAACTTACTTTCAAGTTGGACTTCGTGAAAGTCTACATCAAAAACTGTTCCAAAACACATGTACTCTGCCTCCTGCATCCTTCACTTCCCTACTCTGCACCCACTGCAGTCACATCACTCATCAGCACAGGGGAGGCCCCTTCCATGACTACCCAAACAAGTGGCATCACAGGCCAGACTGTACTTCTATCAAATAAAGCTTCCTTGTGCATCTAACATCTTTTCTGCTTGCATTCCCACATTTGAGAGCAGTGTCTTCCCACAGAACCATCAAAGACCATTTGTTGAAACTTCAGAGAAAAGTTCTGGCTGATGGAAAAGAGCATTAGTATATCTGTGGCAGTATTTCCCTGTCTAATACAGAAACAAACCCAAGCGAACGCTAGGCTCAAAGGAGAGGCCCAACTTGAAGGGGAATGTTAGAATAAATGTCACTTAGCCATTTGAGGCTTGAAAATACAGGGGTAGGAATTTGGAATTAATTACAAAATAGTGGCAACTTCCAGCTTTTCAAGGCAAACACCATGTTTGTTGTAAGACAAAGGGATATTTGCCTATTGGCATCTTTAAACTACAGAGAGAACCCAGATCACAGCTCTTTTATTATAACAGGAGATTTCTGAGACTGAAACTCTGTGCTGTGGTTCAGTCAGCAACTTCAGAGCTGTCAGCTCCTGTTCTCCTTGCCTGGACCAGCTTTGCCAGGCTCCACAGATGCTCCACTGAGCTGATTCTACCCACTAAGCCAAGCAGAACGCTATTCCCTTTTCTTTCCCAAGATGAGTTTTCTGCTGATTCAACGAGTTAAACCAGTTCAGTGCAAGATTGGACAATCATTAGGTCTAACATCAGAGGAGTAAGAAAAAGAATTTTTCCCTTTCCATGGAAGCAAGCCATTAACATGACTTAAGATGTAACAGGTAATTCTACCCTGACAGGCAGATTCTTGCAGGGTTAAGCCAAGATGAGACTGTGCTACTGGCAAAAGTGATCATTCCATCCTTTCCCCTTCCCTGAGTCATGCTTTCCTGATGCCTCCTCTCTGCTGGCTCCAACATTCGTGCAGCCACATGTTAGGCTAGATCCACTTGCCAACAGAGCTGAAAGCTAATCCAGTTTACAA
>NW_020955425.1:17141-54718 GCF_003031625.1 Empidonax traillii | reverse complement strand
AATTTCACAAATGCTTCCAGCCAGCTATTGCCAGCACTACTGCCAAAAGTAACACAGCCCTGCCCTTCGGCCACACCAGCTGCTCATTCCTGGCCCCAAGCACCTGCTGTGCTGTGCTGGAGAAGAACTGATTGATAAATGTAGCTGGAATTAAAAGCTGCCTTCTTTTTCTCCCAAGTTTGTATTCCCCATCAGTAAGGCACCTCTGAAGCCATGCTACCAAAGATCTGTCAGATTGCAATTGTCTCCTAGGGTGAAACTCCAAGGAGAGGAGGCAAGTTGAGGGAATTTTACAGTCTTATTCTTGGCTGCAAACCTGCCTTTTACTTCCCACTGAAGGAGGCTAAGGCTTCATGTCCTGTTACAGAGGTGTCAGAGCACACTGAGAGTACACTCCAGTGTCAGGACAGAAACTTCTGGAAGGAGACTGCTTTATCCAGCTGTGCTGGGACGAGCATACCCTCAGTTTGAGGTGGACAATGTAGTTGCTGTGGGTACCTAAAAACGGACATAAATCTGCAAGAGCATTGATGCCAATAGCAGCTTGAAAAGAAGACGCTGTAAAATAACACAAATAAAGAAACTATTCAAAACAGCCCTCTGTATCAAATACCTTACTCATATATAAACGTTTCACAGCTATATCACATCTGACTACCTTTCTTTTCAACAGAAACATCTGGACTTTATTAAACATTCCAAATGAGGGATCAGAGAAAGCAGTTTCTTGTTATTGTTTTATAAAAGCTACTTTTAATATGTGTTGTAGAAATACCAGCCACTAAAAAATCCAAGAAGGATCATCAGCAATTGAAACGATCAACTGCAACTGCCGTTTTGAGGTCTGAATTTCAGAGACTGCCTTCATATCTGCAGAGTCTCTGGTGACTATTTTAGCAGTAATAGTAGTTTTACTTACGGAACTTTGACCCACACGGTTAACTAATATTCAGGACTTTGCCAGATTTTCCTGCAGAGGGGGGTGGAGGGGATCGATGATGAATTCAGTTAGCTCCTCAGCAAAATCTTATTTATTTACAAAGAATGTACAGCCACGTCCCATTTCCTTGCACGCAGAGGAAGCAAATGGGAGGGAGTACTGTGCGGCAGTCCAAGTTTGCTGCTCTAGCCAGGATGCTTGCCCAGAAGCTGTCCCTTGGCTTTTTCTCAGGGCCATACACCACTGCTTCTCCCACTGTCTGCTGGCTCTTGCGTGGTGTTTCCGGTCCCAGACATGCACACAGGCAAACACAGCTGCAACCAGTCTGTGCTCTAGCTGCTGCGTTCGCAAGCAGTCCCTAGAAAAGTCTCTCTGGCTTTCTCCAAATTGGTGCTCGCTCATACGAGTCAGCTCATCTTAGCACTTGGCCATGTAGCCCTGTGCCGTGGGCAGCGGCTTCTAGGTTTTAGCTATCTTATGCCGCGAAGGAACTTAACTGCTCCTTCCTGAACAAAGCATGGCCAGAGTGCCTGTCAGTTTTAATGAGGTCTGTGACTGCTCTGGTAGGTTTTGCTTATATGGCATAAAGAGGAGAGGAGAAGTGACCTCCAAAGTAAATAGAACAACAAGGAACCAAATTAATTTTCATATATAATTTCTTCTATGATTTGCCAAGTGTCAGATTCTGTATAAAACAGAATCTTCCTACAGAATGTCGATCCTCACAAGAATACATTATAATGAAGATTTCAAAAGTACAAGCGCAACCTGTTTTTCATCTGAGACTTTGTCTGTATCATCTTCCAAACCACAGGCCTGACCCTGGGAGTGGAAGGACTGCTTTCAATAAACAAATCTTGATTTTCCAGTCCTGCACCGTCATTTACTTCTGTGCAAGCTGCACAGAGACATTACCAAATCTACCCCAGCCCACATAATAACTACTTTTTTTCATTGGTGTTCACAGGTGTAAATGCCTCCACAAAGCTTGTGACAGTGGAGAAGCAAGTCCCGGTGGTTTTACTAACAGGGTGAAGACGAATTATTTTTCTGAGAACTGATTAGTCATGTGGTATTACATTGTTGTATTATGTGCTGCCACAACAGGAGAGAGCTGCCCTCTCTCCCACAAATCTGGCATATCAGAGAACCTTTCTGAAACATACTTGTCTGCAGTCAGTAGATGTACTTTGCAGGGCTAATGAGAGACAGTTGTATTTCGTGAATGAAGCTCTGAGCTAGAGAATAAAACAAGTCAGTGACAATCATTTTCTTTCAGCAGATCCTCCAAATATATCTGCTTTTGTGAAACGGATGGGAGTGGTCGTATTCCTGTTCTACTAACATGGTTCCCAGACAAAATGTCTGTGCTGCTACCGTTCAAGGAAATAAAGTCAAAACCCTGCAAGCAACAAGCATGTTTAGGCATGCTAAGCATAATTTTGCTTCCAGTGTGGGAGGGTCCTAAATACTTGGCCTCCCCAGTGAAAGAAATGCACATTCAAGGAAGGCAGAAACTGAATTAACCCTTGATTACCAAACACAGTTATACTTCTAAATATTGAAGGCCAGATCTTCATTTCCTTGGGGAAGCTCTTTATGCACTGTAAAAACTTTGGTGTTCAACTACACTCCAAACAAGCTGACAAGCACATTTACAAATACAGTACTATCCTGCTGGTATTGCTCACCCCATCCTTCAAGAAAGGCATATGAATAAGCCATGTTCCTTACCAGCTGACTTTTGCCTTACTTCCACCACACCACCGTTGTTATCTGCTTGATTGTGTTCGGCACCAGAGCCTTCACTCAGGGCACACGTACATCTCTGCTGCTGTTCCTGCACATTGTGACACCAAGCCGTCACCACCTGCTGCCAGGGTGCTCTGGGCTCTCCATCTGAAGGGAGACAGGGCAGGCGCAGGGATGAGTTGGTCTCCCGAGACTTCCTGCCTTCTGAGCACACAGGCACTGGAGTCAGCGTGCTCCAAAGCAGCACCAGCAACGTTTTTGAGCTGTGGCGTGTACTTTGCCCCGCGAGTGCTGCAGCCTGCTGGCCTGTAAAACCAGCCTCTCAAGTTAAGAAAGTAGCGGAGCAGGAAACTGGCAGGAAGGCATGGCCAGCCACTGCTCCCCAAAGCCTCACACCCTTGAGTCCAACACATTTGGCAATGCTGACTTCATGTGGCGAGATGTGTTTGTATTGCCAGCGCTCGTTTTGGAGTAGAAGGGACTTAAGGGGGCACGCAGAAAAAAACGGGACAGGGCATCATCTGGAGGTTGAGTCTCTTTCTAAATTGGTTTTCCTTCTTGTTTAAAAACTATATTAACATTTGTCATTTAGCATTTACTGTAACAAACCCACAGTGAGTGACAGGCAATAAAAATCCCACAGTGATTTACATTATGTGAACAACAAGCTACCAGTGAGAATTCCGATGCCCTCCATACGAAGTAAATAAACATCAGTTTCCACCTAATATTTACTTTTTTGGAAGTTCAATATTAATCCCATTTGGCATATTTTAAGGAAGTGAGTTCTTGACCCCAAATTTTTATGGGCTGTAACAGTAAGTCCAATAAAAAAAAGGAAGTATATATTAAAGCTGCCCTTAAAATCAGATTGATTTTAGGCACAATTTTGAGAAAGACAGCACTTCACCTCATGTTTCAAGGAAAGGGGGTGAAACTGATACAACCCATCCAGACAAGTAAGATTATTTCTCGCTATGAAGATTTTTTTTAACAAGGATTTCTGAATATCTGCTTTAACCACCCCCCCCCCCCCCCCCCCCCCCCCCCCCAGCCCTCAAGGCAGATAACATTGTGCCACATGGGTTACATTAGCTGCATCGTGCTTTACACTGTAATAAAATGCTAAGGGAGCTTTCTAGGTAATATACCACAAAATAACACAACAGCTGAAGAAACAATTTCATTCCAAACTGGTTTGGAGATAAATAAGCTTTTAAATGTTAGTATTAAAAATACCTGCTGTTGGCAAAACAATCTAGATCAGCAGCTAATGGCACATTTATTGGATATTTTTCTGTAGAGAAATAAAAATGTGAAGTAGGCACAGGTGGGCTTCTATAGCCATCTTATCACTATTTACTGTGTTTGTTATAGCCCCTGTTCTGAATGCTGTGTGTGACGTAGGGATGCAGAAATGGGTGTAGAAATGCTTGTATAATCCAAAGGCCACAAGCTACAGCTTTTTTAATTACATGGCACTCTGCCTCTGAAATGGACACAAATCTGGTCCCAAACTGTTTTGAAAAAAAAAAAAAAAAAAACAGTAAGTGCAACACTAGCATGCTGGCTTTTCACCGTGGCAGTCTTTTGCAGTAGAGTTTAACCAAGTAAATAATGAAATACACTCTATTAAAGCTTTTGAACAGATGAGCAAGTACTCTAGAAGCAAACAGTGCCCAAACCACTCAGGGTTAAAGCTCGCTATAGCTGGACATGTCTGGAAGCTGAGGAGAAAGGGCAGCTCAAAGGTGCACCTGCCAGGCCCGGCTGTGCAAACCTTTAACTTCAGCGAGCCCTGTCTCTTTTGACTTTTCTAAGACAGAATTGAAAAATAAAAAAGGGAAGGGGGAGGGAGGAAGGCAACAGAAATAACTGGGATTCTTGTGACTTGGCGCCGGGAATAACCGACCAGTAAATTTCCACGAAGGAGTTCCTTTCCATGTGTGAAGTTCACTGGGGCGATACCTACCACCTGCCCCTCACGATCAGTGCTCCCCGTGTGCGTGAACTGTCCTTCGCGTACACGTACAAACGTACAAACCGTCCTTTAGGAGACTGCGGCGGTCTCCTCACGCCACCGCCGAGAAAGAAGAGCAGCAGCCTGTCGGCTGCACTCCCTTTCCACTAAATTTCCCCTTTCAGAGGAAAGACGGGGCTCTGACGTTGCGTTCGCTGCTTTTCAAACCCTGGCCCTCCCTTCCTCCCTCTCCCCGCCCGCCATGTCGCGCCGGGGCGGGCAGGGCGGGGCGGCGGCGGCCGTTGCGCCTGCGCGGCGCGGCGGGTGCGGCCGGTCATGGCCGCCTCCGTGTTCTGCTGCTTCTCGTGGTGCCGCGATGGCGGCGCCGGGCACATCCCGCTCAAGGAGATGCCAGCGGTGCACCTGGACACGCAGCGCATGGGTGAGCGCGGCGGGGCACGGCCGGCGCTCGGCGGCGGGCGGCTCCCCGACGGGCAGGGCCGCAGCCCCGGGGCGCGGCACGGGGTAACCGCTGGGAAAGTCGCTTTTTTCGCGACTTGTTTAGCAGGATTTGGCGGTTTTTAGGGAGAGGGAAAAAAAAAAAAAGCCTCTCTTTGGCTTAAACTGATCAGCACAATGAGGATGTGGGGGTGCGCCTCGGTCTCGGGGAGTGTCCGAGGGGGACAGGCAGCCCGACAAGGGTGGTCCGGGTCAGAGCCGAGGGGACGAGTTCACCAATTCACAGAATCAACCGGGTTGGAAAAGACCTCTGAGATCAAGTCCAACCTATGACCGAACAGCACCATGTCAGCTAGACCATGGCACTGAGTGCCACGTCCAGTCTTTCCTTAAACACCTCCAGGGACGGTGACTCCACCTCCAGTGATGGCAGTGAAGATGCTGAAGGAACCAGGCCGTGCAGAGTCGTGTCCATGCCGCTCCTTTGAGCGTTGTCCTTAGGATGAGCTAGCCACAAAACCGTGCCCAGGCTTTGTTGAGGAGAGAAGTGGTCTGGGCCAGCAGCGCCAGACCTGGGGAAAGAGCTAGGAGAAATGGATTGGATACAGTCCAGTGCTTGAGCATCGTTATTAACAACTGTTTCCCATGTACTTGACCACAGGGCCTAGAGATGAAGTCTTACAACAGAGAAGGAAAACTCCCTTTTTTTCTCTCTGTATTGACAGGCACGTTTCGAATAAAAGGATTATTGCATAGAATGACTTGCAATTCCGTCAATCATTTCTACCCTTTTCCTTCTTGTTGCAGAATGTTTTTTCTCCGATGTTAGAGACAGAGTACAGGGCTTTGGTCTCACAGTGAACCCTTTCTGACTAAATTGTAAGTTATGCTTCTGATGTGGTTAAGCAAAAGTTGTAATCAGCATGGTGCCGTAAAGCCCAGGAGGTGAAAATTAGATCAGCGTATAGATTTTAAATAAATAAACCCTAGTGGAAAGATGAACTAGCCTGTAAACAGCCTTCCTTCTCTTACTTCAAAGTGTGGCCCATCATCATAATTCTTACAGACTAATGAAGCTTGTACTTGGGGCAGAAAGAACAAAAACTGTTTTCAATGTTTAGGGCTTTGAGGGCTGCTTCCAGACTTCTAAAAATGTTCTGAAGTTTTGTGGCTTGGTTGTTTTTCTTCTTGCAGGAACAGATGTTGTCATTGTTAAAAATGGCAGAAGAATATGTGGCACAGGAGGCTGCTTAGCCAATGCACCTTTGCATCAGAACAAGAGCTATTTCGAGTTTAAAATCCAGTCCACAGGTTAGTTAGCAAAAAATATACAACCTTAAACTTGGAAGCCTGCTGGTGGTCGTATCTCAAATGTTCAACACATGCATCTTTTTAATTGCATCCTTGAACTTGTGTACATTGGAGAGTGGTATAAGTTGTCATGGCATAAAAGGAAATTTAATCTTTTTTTAACCATGACTCTGAAATACTAAAAAGAATGGTAAGTATATTACTAAAGTGCAAATATTTAATCCCCACATTGTTTTGTATGCTGTTAAATGCATGTTTTTCAGTGGGCATATTTTAGAAATGTTTCTTGCTAGATAGATGCTTATGAGCCCATAAAACACTGTAGTTATGAATTTTTTTTTAAATAGTGCATTTTATCCAGTGGTATTTGCAGCTATTTGTCTGCCTTCCTTTGCTTTTAATATGCTCTGTGTTTGCCCAAGCCAGGGTAACACACTTTGTACTACCCTTTGCTCTTCAAATCAAATGTGCAGCACTTGTTCCAACACTGCCTTATCTAGAGGAGCCTTTCAGCACCGTTTCTTTTTGCTTTTACTGATGTAGTCAGCCTCACTAGTACAGAAAGCACTCCAGGCTTGGCTTACCTGTATTCTGACATTAAAAATCAGCCTGTATTTTTAAAAACAATAGGCAACGTGAAAAGGAAGCGGTTCTTTCCCTAAGTGTGTAGTGGGAGGGAAGAAAAAGGTAAATGCTAGTCCAGAGCCAGGCCTTCTGATACCAGCTGGAGCTTGGTGCCGACATGTTTTGGGTAAGGGTTGTTTGCATTCAGTTGGGATTAGAGTGCAGGCAGTGTGAACACAGGTCTGTCCACAGCAACTTGCAGTCAAATGAGTTGTTTAGTTTTAGGTTACATGTAACCCCATATCAGTATTAAGTTTTTGTGTCCTTTATGTTGGGGGAAGAATCCATTGCAGCTGTTGTTCATATATGGTGTTTATTCACACAGATACGGTATCCATGTTCTTACACTTGAGAAACACGGGCAGTAAACTCTCCTGGTCACTGTGAGCCATGTCTCATCTATTCCTGTGCCCCAAGGCAGGAGAACTGTAGATGACTTAATGAAAATCTTTGATTTCCAGAAATGTCCCTGAACAATCTGTTCGGGGTTATCTGTGGGCTCACCCTGACTACTGGAAAGTTTTCTGAAGGATAATCACACTCTTGCCCTTTTCATTCTGGGCATGTAAGTGTTAGAATAAATAGTTCTGCAATTTTTGTCTTTTTAAATTAATTTTTTTTACATTTCTTGCCTCATTTTAGTCTTCTGGAGAATAAACAGTTCCAGTTTGTTGGGGTTTTTTCATTGTCTTCTTCTAGATGAAATTTTTACACTTTTGAGTGGTTTTGTTGTTTCTTCTGCAATATCTCTAATTGCCCTAATTTGTCTTGGGATATGATGCTTAAAATGGATGCTCTGCTCCAGCTGCAGCAGCAGTGGATGTCCTTGATCTGCTGTACATACAGTATGTCTGCCTTACACATGCCGCACATCCAGTTTTTCATGACAGCAGGGCCCAGACTCGTGCTCAGCATGTGCTCTGTGATAAACCCCCAAACCACGTTCTGTGAACCAGTTGCCAAGCCACTGCTATATTTGTGCCATTTACTATTCTTGCTTACCTGCTCTTCTTTGTAATTCATAAAAAGCCGATGAACTTTTTCTTATTTCAGGCCTCTTAACCACTTTGTTAGGATCATTTTAAATTTGAGGGTCCTCTGAAGAGCTTGAAGTCCTGTCAGGTTGGGATTGGCAGCATGTTTAATAAGCACATCATCATGTTATCCACATAATTGATGAAAAAAAGAATACAGAATGGTATCTGACCTTGTGCATTCAATGCAAAACCTCAAACCACACTTGAGTCATCGTTTTTGATTTGACAGGGTGCTACTGATGAGTAATCCTGGAATAGTTTTCTAACCACTCGTGCCTTCACATTGCTGTAACTGTCTAGACCGTATTTTCGTCATTTGACTATTTCAGTGTTTATGAGTTTCAAAAACATTACCAAATTGAGATCTATTATACTTTCTACACTTTCTTCTTTTTCCATAAGACTGATCTAGCTAGCTCTTTACAATTCTCTGGATCCTTCTTTTTCAGGATAGATGCCACTCTTGTGGCTGCTTGAACTTGGTCTGGCTAGGATGGAGTTAATTTTCTTCACAGCAGCTGCTGTGGTGTTGTGTTCTAGATCTGTGACCAAAACAATGCTGATAACACACTAATGTTTTAGCTATTGCTGAGCAGTGTTTGCACAGCATCAAGGCTGTTTCTCTCTCTTTCTCACTCTGCCCCTCCAGTGAGTAAGATTAGGGTTACACAAGAGGTTGGGAAGGGACTTAAGCAGGTGGATGACCCAACCTAACTAAAGAGATATTCCATACCACATACTGTCATGCTCAGGAAAAAATGGGAGAGGAGGGGATTTACGGAGGTTAGCCATTTTTTGCTTGGGAATTGGCTGGGCATCGGTCTACCCATGGGAGGTGGTGAGTGATTGCCATAGCATCACTTTGGTTTGATTTCTTTTTCTTCTTTTTCTTCTTCTTATTAAATAATTTTTATCTTTAGCCACAAGTTTTCTCGGTTTTACTCTTCCTTTCCTCTTTCTTTGTTCCACTGGGGCCTGTGGGGGGAAGGGAGTGATTGGCTGGATGGTGCTTAACTGCCTACCAGAGCTAACCCACAACAGCTCTGGTATTTCCAGGAGATAGTTACTGATAGTACCACCATGGTACTAGTTAAAATTCTTTATGCTGTCCTCTTCAGTCAGATAGTCTTCAAAAGAATGTTTTTTTTTTTCCTTACTGTGTTACTGTCACATTTTAGGGATTTGGGGTATTGGAGTTGCAACCCAGAAAGCAAACTTGAATCAAATTCCACTTGGTCGGGATGTCCACAGCCTGGTGATGAGAAATGATGGAGCTCTCTACTATAACAATGAGGAGAAAAGTAGGCTACCAGCAAACAACCTTCCTCAGGAGGGCGATGTGGTGGTGAGTTTCTTAAGGCTTTGTTACTTCCTCAGCTGCTACTGAATGCCTCTTATTTACAGCCCTGTGGTCATACTGACTGTTTCAGTCAAATTGTTTGGCTTGCATCTCTCTGTGTGTAAAGTGCTGATATAAACTCCCGTTGTCTTTGAACGGGGCAGCTGCCTCGATATTGGTGGACTTCACTGATTGGTGTGTAGGTATTGATATGTTCTGAACGAGGGACGGAGTTAACCAGGGTTTGAGAAGTAGTCTTCAATGCTCATTTGCAGTATCTACCTGACAGATAACTCCCATCACAAGGATCCTGTACTGTTTGAGATGGGACCTCCCTGACCAAATAACGTGCTGGAGTGCATTGCGTGGCTATGCACCACGCCCAGCTGAACTCATAGCTAACTGGTTAATGATTAGAAGGACAGAGCAGAGATGGGTCCTAGGTGATAAATTAATTGGGGTTTTTAACAAAACTTTTGTAGGGAAAAAGAGATATTAAGTGGGGAGGGTGGTAATGTTCCCTGGGAAAATGATTAAGAATGAGGGAAAATGGAGAATCCTTTTTTTTTTTTTTTTTTCTGTACCTTACTATTCCAAAAAAATCTTAAGATTACTTTGTTTATGGAGTTGAGTTTTTAGGACCGTTATTTCCTCCATGTCCTTTTACAGATGTATTTTCAAAAGTACGTGGGAGCAACACAGTGAAATTTAGACCATTTATCACCACTAATTTTTTGCGCTGTGTAACCTTGCCTCTATGTAGCAGTGGTTAGAAATGTCATCCTTAAAAACTCCAAACAGCTAAGGTTGACATCGCCATGCTTACCCACAGATGCTATGCTGTTCTTTTAATCCCCTTCTGAAAGTGTTTTTTGGAGAGTTGCAGACTGCTTCAGTTTTTGGTCAACTTGTGTAGCTTCAACTAAACACAGAAAAGTAGCTGATGTGTTGCTGCTTACTCCCCAGTTTCCATAAATTTCAATTTATTTTGATTTATTTATATTTTATTTTCTGTCACGAAAATAGATTTCTGAAGTTCTAAATGACAGCACAAATTGTCACACTCAGCCATACCAAAGCAGTGAGAAAAATCCTTTAGCTAACAGATAAGTAAGTTATTACCCTGTTAGTGTTTGCTTGCTGCTCCGTAGTCAGCATATTTCTAGTGTTGTGTATGAAACCACGGTCTGCTGCTGCCGGCAGAGTAAATGAGCTGAGAGACGTTCCTTTATGGAAGCATGGAAAGATAAACTTGATTCATAGCATCACTGTTTCTTCGAGTTATTTCCATGAGAAGATATAAACAAGAAGACTGCAAACTGCCTAATATTCAAAATCATTGAAAATCTTGTGTGTCTCCAACACAGTGAAGAACACTTTGGAAATGTGTTTCGTAAACTTAGTAAGATGCAACGTGCAGCGCATAGTACTGTGCTGCCTCCAAACTGAGTGGGTGCTAAGGAGTCCTGACTATTTGAAAATGCAGATGTTATAAGTCATTTATTAACTTCTAATTGTTTGCAGGAATGAAGTCAGATTTTCTAGGATGCTGTGGTTTTCATAACCGTGTTAAGATTTGCCTGTGGCTAAGAAAGCTAAATTAAGTAGCAGTCTTATGCGTATAAACTTGTTGATGCTTTTTTTTTGTTGATTTTCTTTATTTTGTAGGGCATTACATATGACCATGTAGAATTAAATGTATATTTAAATGGGAAGAACATGCATTGTCCAGCTTCAGGAATCAGGGGGACTGTCTATCCAGTGGTCTATGGTAAGTCAGAGATTTTCAAACTGTTTCATAGTATGGACAGTACTCTGTCTTGTGAGCCGCATCTTCTTCTCACTTTAGTGGAACACACACATCAATTGTTTATTCTTGAAAACTACAACAATTAATTACATGAAAATGCAAACCTAGGAAATTAGAAAAGTATATTTTCACCTTATTCTTAATACTGCTTAGTAGGAAAAAAAACACATTGTCCACATCCAGCAAGCTGGGATGTTGCTGCACTCAGTCTAAAAGTTGCCAGGTAAAAAAACTGTGAAAGAAAAGCAACAGATTTGAACTAGCGTAGACTCGTGATCTAATCTGATTTACCTTTGAAGCTTGTAATTTGTGCCTTTTAATATCACATACTTCATAAATGCATTCAGTGTTACATAGGAATAGAATTGCTGTTTGTGTTTTCTTACGACAGTAATAACTTTAATGTAGTGCCAGTACAGCTGCTTGCTGTGTGGTGGTGCAGCTCTTTGCTGCTACACCAAATTTGTGCCCAGTTTTGAAATCCAGCAATTGGTTAGCAACTTATGGGAGCTGTTTTGCAAGCAAGCACGAATATAACATAGCAATTTTGAACAGGAAACAAATACCATATCGAATTAATCACTGCCTAGGCACTTTAAAAAAAAAAAAAGAATTATGGAAGCTGGAATTTGGCCAAGTCATATTAAAATTTTACTCTTCCAGAAGCTTGTGGTAATTTTGTAGTTCCCAAGCAGTCAGAATTTAACATCTCATCTGTAAGGCAGCACTTCCCCTAGCTCAGTGCATAGTCAGTGCTCCTCTCCAGATTGACATGTAAGTTACAGAAACTGATAATTGCTCACCATATTTCCACTATTACACCTACAGCCATGGCAGAGTTACAGAAGGGGTCAGGTTGGAAGGGACCATTGGAGGTCATCTGGTCCAACCTCCCTGCTCAGCAGGGTCCCCTAGAGCACATTACTCAGGATTGTGTCCAGACGTTTCTTGAATATCTCCAGTGAAGGAGACTCCACAACCTCTCTGGGCAACCTGTTCAGTGCTCAGTCACCCACACAGTAAAGAAGTTCTTCCTGGTGTTCAAGTGGAACTTCCTCTGCGTCAGTTTCTTCTTTTTATCTCTTGTCCCCACTCTCCTCTCTTTGGCACCACTGAGAAGAGCCTGGCTCCATCCTCCTGGCAGGCTCCCTTCAGATACTTACAGACATGGATGAGGTCCCTCTCCATTGTCTCTTCCTAAGGCTGAACAGGCCCAGCTCCCTCAGCCTTTCCCTGTAAGAGAGACACTCCAGTCCCTTAATCCTCTTCACAGACCTCTGCTGGACCTGCTCCAGGAGCTGCATCTTCAGTTTATCTTTATTCCTATGTGAGCCTTATCTAAGTAGTAACCCCTTCCAAAATAATTTTGCTATTGAGATACCATTAGCTATGTGATGGGGATAATTTTTTTATTTCATGGTGCATTCCTAATGAACTGTTGGCATGTTCCCATTTCTATCTTGATACATTTGTAATACTGAATTTTTTGAACAGGAAGAAAATACTCCAGATGCATTGTAGAGCCTTTGAAGTCTATAAATGTAGCCGACGAATTACGTATTTCCAAGCCATTAGAGTGGAAATTGTTTTATATGGTCATGTCGTGATGTGTTCTTAAGCCACGTGATGGCGCTGCTAAAATGCTGTGGCAGCTCCGTGTGCAAAATCTTCATGAGCAGCAGGAGAGCTGCTGTGTGGGAACTCATCTTTGCATCTTCCCTGTATTTTGGTAGGGGTGTTACATAGCGTGAAGAATGAAGATTACTTTCAGAAAACATTTGGTAGCATGTAGGTTTAGCCTGCTGTAAACCATTTTTTTCCTCAGACTAAGGAAGTCCTATGCCTGGGGAATGCAGTGATCTTTTACTGCCAGGCCCTTATTATCATCTTCCACAAGTGGGCATAATTTCATCATAATTATCATGTCTCCTACGTAGGGCTGTAACAATTGAAGCCTGCAGACTGCCTTTGTGCGGTACTTACTTTAACTTTAACATAAATGTCCTTAATTTAATGTAAACGAACAGCTTCTAGTCATGTGGAAGGATTTGGCCATAGAGCATCATTTACCCTATTCAGACTAGAGCTATAGACATGTTATTAAAAGAAACATGGTAGATGAGGCAAACGCAGTGTCAAGCTTGAGAATGTAAAAGAGAAAAAGGGACTTAAAGAGTACGCAACTGTACTTCAGGCACTTTCATGGAAGCAAGATGCAAACACTGCAGAAGTACTACAGAACTGTACAAATACACTAATATGAATTTTAACTGAACCTAGGAGGGAAAAATTCTGACCTTGGCTCTGAGATAGCAAAGTTCCAAAACACGGAGATGAAGCTTTTCTGGTTTGAACTAATGTTGCTAGTGTGCCAGGTTCATCTCAGAAGTTGTCTTTGAAAGGGATTTTGCTTTTCTGATTGGTTGGATATTTCAGTTTGCTGCTGAAGTACAGCAAAGCTTTGCTCTGAAAATACTCAGTCGTTTCTTTTTTATATTCTACGTTGAAAGTAATGTTGCAGGTAGCTAAATTTTGCAGGGAGTCCAAAGCTAGGAGAAGTTTTGTAAAAGAACATTACCTTCCCACTTTTCAGAAGCAGTCAAAGCAGCTCTCTTTGTATCACATGTTAAAACACATGGTCTGACACCAACCAATGCAGACATCTGAAACCTTGTAAACCTCCAAAACCCCAAGATAAACAGCTGAAACTCCAGCAGAATCAGGAAGTGGACAGAAAAATATGCACCTGACGAGGTGACATCCCTGCAGTGTGTATCTAGTAGTGTCCTTACTCTGTAGACTTCTGGAGAAATAGAGTAGAAAATTTGGAGAGAGTAGCCTGAAGCTCTGCTAACACTCCCAGTGAAAACAGGCATAGCTTTCTTGTTGACTTCACCAAGGACCATTACAGACTAAAGTAAGCAGCAGAAAAAAAAGATGGTTTGCTCTCCTGGGGTATGTGTAGGGCTCTAGCAAATTCACTGAAGAGATTTCTTTCAATTGCATATATGTAATGAATGTATTGAAGAAATTCTCTGTGGTTTGATCGTAGGATACAACCTAATAAGATGGTGTAATAGAGGATCAAACTGTAAGTGTTCCTTCTCTAATTCCTTCTTTTTGGTTCTCTTCTGCAGTTGATGACAGTGCCATTCTGGATTGTCAGTTCAGTGAATTTTACCATACACCTCCACCAGGGTTTGAAAAGATCCTCTTTGAGCAGCAAATCTTCTGAATGTCTTCATACTGAAAATTTGCACCCTGCACTGTTACAAAAGCTTTGTCATTTTAAAGCTTCACTTTACTTTCAGGAAACATATCTGTATTTTTAGTAAGTATTTGTGACTGTTGTCTGCAGAATAAATATGTTAACTGCAACACCAGGTAAATGTGTTGCAACTGTGAGTTTTCTGGCAATGTTTTGTGATTGAAAATGAGTGTTTGGGGCAGGGTTTTTCTCCGATTTGTACTTGATGCATAAGGAGACTAAGGGATGTTACTGCCGTCAGTATTACATTCAGTACTTTGAATGAACTGGAGCTCTGTAAGACAAATAGTTCTTATGCATATGATAGCTACGGAGATGTATAGTTCTCATGACTTTTTTTTCCACCAACTTTTTTTCTCACAGAAATTATGTAATTTGTCTAAAGGATGCACTGTGTTTCTAGTCTGTGATCTGGAGTCTCCCAGTTGTGCATAACGACTAATAATACAATGGCATAACTAGAAGCTAGATACTTTTGTTTTGCAAGGTGTAGATGAATCCATTCCCTCAATCTTAGACCAGCAAATACAATTCACCTATTTCTCCTAGCTTTTCATTTGCTTTTATTGTGACCAAAAAAAAAAAAAAAAAAAAAAAAAACCAAGAATATTTTCTAGTAATACTTTTTTGCTGAACCTTAAAAAGTAAACCTAAACACTCCTTGTGTTTTTGAGGGCCACCATGCTGTGGTTACTCTGGTAGGAGAGTATAAGTACAGATCAGCTCAACTTGGGTATGCAAAGAGCTAGGTGAGGGGTATGAGATGTTATGGTGAAGCCTTACATCTAAACTGTAAATTAGATTATTCTCTTCTGGAATAGCGTATTTAATTTCTTCATGAATCATTTATAAATGGCAAAGACATTGTTCTAAAATGTGATGCCCTGGAATATACATTGTGAGATGCTTTTCTTCCCCTCTTGTCATGTTTAATATACTTCGTAGAAGAATTTTTATTGTAAAAAAGAAAATCTTCATACTGAATGTTTGTGTTTTGGTTTTGGCTCTTCCTGGGTTAATGCGTTTGCATAAATAATTTTATTTAAATATTTTTAGAAATTACCTTATTCTGAAATTTTCAAATATAAACAGCTTTCTCAAAGCCTTTCACCTTAGGATTTACTGCATCTGTTCCTAATTCTGTGGCCTGTGTTTTCCTTTCTTTTAGCCTTGCTGTCACATGACAGTGTTGTGTAAAACTTTTCAGCCTGAAAGGAATGATGCCCTTGTCAGCATTAAGGTATAAAACTCGGGAGATTAGACTGCAGTTTTATCATTTCCCCCTGAAATCTACTCAAATCAGAGTAGGGAATGAGAAATAAAACCTAAATCCTAAAACGCCTTCCCCCCACCCCTCCCTTCTTCCTGGGCTTAAATTTATTCCCTGTTTGCTCTACCTTCTCCCTCTACAGTGGCGCAGAGGGACGGGGAATGGGGGCTGTGGTCAGACATGTCTCTGCTGCTCCTTCTTCTCATGGGGAGGACTCCTCACACTCGTCCCATGCACCAGCGTGGGTCCCTCCCATGGGAGACAGTTCTCAACAAACTTCTCCAGCATGAGTCCTTCCCACGGGCTGCAGTTCTTCATGAACTGTTCCAGTGTGAGTCCCTTCCACACGGTGCAGTTCTTCAGGAGCAGACTGCTCCAGCACAGGGTCCATAGGTCTTGCCAGGAGCTTGTTCTGGGTCATAGTCTCCTTTGGGCATCCAGCATTTACCTGCTCCAGAATGGGCTCCTCTGCGGGGTGAAGGTGGATCTCTTCTCCACCATGGACCTCCATGGGCTGCAGGGGCACAGCTGCCTCACCACGCTCTGCACCACAGGCTGCAGGGAAATCTCTGCTCTGGCTCTTGGAGCACCTCTTGCCCCTCCTTCTTCACTGACCTTGGTGTCTGCAGGGCTGTTGCTCTCACATATTCTCACTCCTGTCTCTGGCAGAAATGATGCAGCTTTTTCCCTCCCACCGTCTTAATTGTTATCCCAGGGGCACTACCACTGTCCCTGCTGGGCTCGGCCTTGGACAGCGGTATGCTTGTCTTGGAGCCAGGTGGCATTGGCTGTGTCAGACATGGGGGAAACTTCTGGCATCTTCTCATGGAAGCCACCCCTGTAGCCTCCTGCTACCAAAGGCTTGCCATAAAAACGCAATACAACTTCCACACAGCCTGATCTTTAGATGTCTGATGCAGCCCTCTAAGTCCCAGGTTACAGGGATTGCCTGGGACCTCTCTCTGAGGCTGGGAAGAATTGTCCTCTGCCCTTTCAGAGATGCGCTGTTCTGGAGAATCTGTGCCGCCAACTGGAGGAGTTCAGGACTGTGAGCAGGCTGCACATCAGAGAACATGAAAGGGAGACAGATAGGATCTTCTCTGAGGCTTAACAGCCTGAAGAGCCTCAGGCCCCACGTGCAACAGAGAAGACAGAAATTACTATCTCACACTATCAAGGTAAGCAAAACCTCTGGAGAAGGGGAGGGATAGAATCTAGTGACTTCTGGCACCAAGAATAAAGTTCCTGCCACACCTAAGGGCTTACAGCTGCAAAACAGGTTCACTGCCCTCTTAGTTGAAGAGGAGCTGGATGAGCCCTCAAGCAAAGAACCTGGACAGTATCAGAAGTGACTACAGAGCTGTGAGGGCAGTAGTCACAGGCATGGGGTCCCAGGTAGTGGACTCCGTCTTGCCAGTGAGGGGAAAGGGAGTAAGGAGGACAGGGGACTAATAGGACAAGTCAATAATTAACTGCAGAACTAGTGTTGACAATATACCATAGGCAAGTTGCTGGAAAAGCAGACAGTGAGGTGGACTGAAAACTGACTGAATGGCCAGGCCCAGAGTGTGGTCATTGGTATAAAGTTTAGTTGGAGTCCAGTAATTAGTGGTATACCCTAGGGTCAGTACTGGGTCCAATCCCCTTTAACATCCTCATTAATGTTCTGGAAGATGAGGCAGAGTGTACCGCCAGCAAGTTTGCAGAGGACACAAACCTGGGAGGATCGGTTGTTATTCCAGAGGGTTGTTCTGCCATTCAGAGGGACCACAGCAGGCTGGAGAAATGGGCTGGCAGGAACCTTGTGAACTTCAAGAAGTAGTGCAAAGTCCTGCAGTTGGGGAAAAACCACCTCAGGCACCAGTACATACTGGGGGCTATCCATCCGGGAAGCAGCTTGACAGAAAAGGACGTTGGTGGGCAATGATTTGGACATGAGATGGCAACGTGTCCTTGCAGCAAAGAAAGGAAATGGCATCCTGGGCTGCATCAGCCAAAATATTGGCAGCAGGTCAAGTTAATCCTTAGCCTCTCCTCAGCCCTCGTGAGGCCACACTTGGAGTGCTGAGTTCAGTTCTAGGCTTTTTGGTAAAAGAGAGACATGGACATACTGGAGAGAGACTGAAGAATTGCCACAAATGATTAAGGGACTGAAGCATCTCTGCTATGAGGAAAGGCTGGGAAAGGTTGGACTGTTTAGCCTGAAGAAGAGAAGGCTCAGGGGAGTCTGATCAATGCATTTAGATACCTGAAGGGAGGGTGAAAAGAATGCAGAGCCCAGGCTCTTTTGAATGGTGCACAGTGACAGCACTAGAGGCAATGGGCACAAACCTGAAATGCAACAGGTTCCCAGGACTAGAGGCAATGGGCAGAAACAAATGCAGGAGGTCCCTCTGAACATCAGGAAACATTTTTTTCTGTCAGGGTGACTGACACAGCTTATCCAGACTGGTTGTGGAGTCTCCATCCACAGAGATATTCAAAAGTCAACTGGTCGTGTTACTGGGAATCTGGGTCTAGGTGGCCCCGCTTGAGTAGAAGGGTTGGACCAGGTGACAACTGGAAGTCCCTTCCCAACTCAACCAGTGTGTGACTCTTCCTTGAGGTGGCATAGGTGACATTGCTATGCTCTTTGACATGTCCGATAATGTTTTCTGCAATCAAGTTTGCTAGCTCTTCAAACTTGATTATATATATATACACATATAAATAAAAGCAAAGGGAAGGCTAAAAGGAAAGGGAAGGCATGTGTCCTTTTTCCTTTTAATAATCTCTCAGTAATGCCTTCAACAGAGGTTCTTTGCCATGAAAGATTTCTGAGATTAAAGTGCTTCTTGTGGAATTATATTTCCCACTTCCATGGGGAAAGGAGGAAGTATTTAAAAGAATTCTTGTCACTTTATCTAACTGCATCCAGCAAACAATTTTTATTGAAGACTGCTGTGATTAAGAATATTTAACAGTAAAAGCTGGCACCTTGAGCTTAACATAGACTTGATTTAAAATAGAGAGAAGGCTGTCTTCATCAAAGCTGGTGTTTGAAATGGAAAACATTTTGGTAAACATAAAATACTCAAAATAGCTGCTCCATTCACAAAAAATATGGAAATAACCTGCTTTTATAACTCAAAGTTACTCATTTCTCATCCTAAACAGAGTAAGAAACATTTGTAATAGTGTGCAATGTAACTGCATCTCTTCTTTAAAAATCAGAAAACTTCTTGTTTGATAACAAGTGACACAGGGAAACTCTACAAAATAAGGGAGGGGTAAATAAAAGACTGTTATAATCTATTTATTAAAATGTCATGGTTTAGGAATGGTATTCTCCAATTTACTAGTCCCACTAAAACCAGCTGCTCACTTCCCTCTCCTCCTCCCACTGGAAGCACAAAAGGCAAAGATTGCAGATTGAGATAAGAACAATTTACTGGAAACAGCAGTGAGATAAGAAAATAAATGATAACCCAGCAACAATATCAGTAACAAAAGGTATAAGACAAAAGGTATAACACAAAAAAATAATTTACATGGAAAGTTTGCAACAATACCAATCGGGACCGGCTCTTCCCCACCACATTTTCTCCCCACCAAAAGGAGCACCCTTCTTCGCAGAATCAAGGAAGTCCCTCACTCCCATCCCTGGCAATGAACTGAGGTGGTATAGAATAACCTATTAGCCATGCCCACACAGCTTCAGGCTATGCCCCCTCACAGCTACTATAAAAAATTATCTCTGTCCTGGCCAGAACCAGGACACAAAACGGAAAGAGTGAAATGAAAGTAAGTTTTGTGGTGATAGTTCCTAAGAGAAGCAGGAGTACGGTTAAATTCATTGGCCACAGAAACAGAATGTGAGTTAACCTGTGTCTCAGCACTTCACTTCAGCATCTGGCAATAAATGCAGATGTTTTCCCAGATGTGTGCCCAGTCCCAACTTTGCCTAAAGAAATGATATACAATAGTCATTTCTAAAAATTGCATTAGAAAGTAATTTTCAGTTAAAATTTGGCAATATATTTACTAGTAGCAAATTCATTTTAATGAGAATTAATCATACTTCCCAGTGAAATGGTTGAGGTATTTCCTCTAGCTGTACCCAAATGTTTTCTTAGTCTTTGGATGTTACAATTTTGACCCCCTGTCTCCTTGATTGCAAAACTTTGTATTGACTAATCATGTATGTTTTCTGAGTGCTTTTGACATTATACTGTGGCAGCAAGATATGAAGTCCGAACCAGACTTCATTTTTGCATCCACAAATTGATGGAAGTAGCAGGGCACATACTACTGGTTGCCTATAGATCAGCAGAGTTGTTATTTTATATTACTGGAACTGTTTATGTTGTGTTGGGGATAGATGAAATCAGTTGGTACTATTCCAGCGAGATTAAAACCCTAATAAGATACTGGAAGGCTAAAAATCCTAATAAGATACTGGAAAGCTAAATTGTCAAGAGTTGCCTGAAAAGGTGCTCTTCCACAAAAGAATCAGGATACAGTACCATAGATGCTCTGCAAAGAGAAACTTCATGGTGTGCATTGGGTCCCTTAAATGCTATTCAGCGCAGTTCTAATCCAAGGCTGCAAAGAGCATTGAGAGATGGCAGGACATGCTATTCAGGTGCAAATGTTCATGAGAATACAGACTTCCATGAGTATTCACACTGTTTTTCCTTTCTGTGGGCTTTCTTGGGCGTGCACTGCCATGGATACAGCTGTGTGCAAAAACAAAAGAAGGAACCAGGTTCTAGTAATTGATGGGAATTTCTTAACTTTATCTGAGTTCTTAGATTATTGTTGTATACTCACTCATCTTTGTTATCAGTTTGTGTTGATGCTGCTTTGCATACTGACAACCAATCAAGCTCATGGCTGAGATGAGGTTTCGCAAAGATCCACATGTGAATCAGCAAAACATTTTTTCTTACCTGTCTCTCTGAATCCAGGTTTAAGGCTCAAGGATCCAGCCCCCCAGGATACCCTAAGGTATTCAGGGCCACTGTTGCTTCTGGAAATGGGGTTAACTATTACCTCTTGCTTAGTGAGGAACTGCTTGCATAAATGTTTCCAAAACTATGCCACTAAGGTATTTGCAGGAAGCCTGTGACAAAAGATTTGTAACAAATTTAAGTGCCTCTTCACTTCTTTTCACTGTTCCTTCCCTCACTTGCTTCCTCAATAAAATAATTCTCAGGTTATAGACATCTTGGATATCATAGAATTATAGAATCACTTAGGTTGGAAAAGAACTCTAAGATCCTCAAGTCTAATCATTAACCCAGCATTGCCAAGTCCACCTCTAAACCATGCCCCTAAGTGCCACATCTACATGTCTTTTAAATACCTCCAAGTGTCCAGACTCAACCACTTCCCTGGGCAGCATGTTCAAATGTTTGACAACCCTTTCAGTGAAGGAATTTTTCTTAATATCCAATCTATACCTTCCCTGGCCCAACTGGAGGCCTATTTTCCCTGGGCCGACTGGAGGCCATTGTCCTATTACTTGTTACCTAGGAGATAAGCCAACCTCCACCTGGCTACAACCTCCTTTCAGGTAGTTCCAAGAGAGTGATAAGGGTCTCCCCTGAGCCTACTTTTCTCCAGGCTAAACAACCCCAGCTCCCTTAGGTGCTCCTCATAAGCCTTATGCTCTAGACCTTTCATCGGCTTTGTTGCCCACTCTTCTTTGGACATACTCCAGCTCCTCAATGATACAGATTTCTAGAAAAAAACAGAAAGGATTAGGGACAGCTCTCAGATGTACTGTGACACACCTTTGCTTTCCTTGAGTGCTTCATGTAAGCTCTCTGTTGAGACAAATCTTGGTGGCTTGAATATTGAATTTTTGTGTCTTGAATATTTGTGAGAACCAGGAGTTGGAAGGATGAATTCCTATCTCATCTGGCTTGTGTGAGAGCCCTTTCTTTATTTTACTTCTTTTTAGTTTCCCGACCTGGACATTTTAGCTTTTCCTAGCTCTTTTTCTAGCCCTGTGTTGGTCCTAAGAAAGCTCACCTGATCTGACTGCCAAGATGAGTCAGCAGAAGAGCTCTTTATCCCTCCACATAGTCCAGACAACTGACACTTCCTGGGAAGAGGAATAATTTCTTAGACACTGGAATTTCCTTTGCTGCAGTCAGAGAGGTGGGCTGGGGATTAAATGAGATTGAAAGAACGTTCTTGTGGAGAGTCATTGCTAAAACGCCAGAAATTCCATATGAAGTGCATAAATAAAGCTAAGATCGCTATTTCTTAATTCCAGAACATGTCAAGGAAAAAGTTTATATATTGTGTATATGTGTTTAGGTTGCATTGTGCCTGCAATTTAATTCAAGATAATATAAGGAGAGCAGAAATAGAAGCCAAGTCACATCCATGGAAAACTCTGGCATGTATAGCAGACAAGACACTTCCTAGCTTCAGGAAACAAGAAGACTTGAGTCATTTTTCTTGGATGTGCTCATTATACTGGCAAGCAGTACATGTTAAAATCCCCATTGTTGAGAAATCTAAATTCCCTTTTGCCTTAAAATATCTGTACTCCGTATAAAAGGACTTATGACCTTTTCATAAGTGAATAATGGCTGCAGTAGTTCAGTGAGGATTTTGAGTGGAAAAAGTGCTGCTCCTGGCCAAAGTAAACACTGGCAAAATCGAGATAAGCTGGTGGAAGAGGCATTTTTCATGCAAGTTGGTAACTTGGTAGCTTGTTCCAGACAAAGTCATCTTTTCCTATGTGTAGGATGGAAATAGTGTTTCCCACTACGAAGGGATGTCAGGAGAACACATCGAAGGAATGTAAGGCAGCCAAGACCATGCTCAGACTGCTTGTACCCTAATGCCTGTCACAACTCCATCTCTCCATTGTCTGAGGAATCAAGCCTGAGCAGTCTGAATCACTCATGACTAATTTGAATGTAGTAGTTATAACTCCTAAATTAAGCTCCCTGAGTAGGGAGTGTGAACACACCTTCAGAAGTTACAGTAAAGGGAGGGCCATCTAATTATCTTAAAAGCCTGCATTTTCCCAGAGATTTCTTGAAGAGAGGATTGGGCTGCTTATAGCCTGTTTCTTCACTTCTCACCCAGTTCGTGATCTTTTTTCATCTGCCCTAAATGCCCATTTTCTCATTAGTATTGAAACAAGTGATGCACCAGCCATTTTTTTGGTGCAGGCTGACAATTCCAAATTCTGGGAAACTTAGTCTCTACTTTAAAAGCAACGGTCAACATAATCCTGTCAGCTAAAGCCCCTGTGGGAGATGCATGTCACACAGCAAAAGATCTCTGCTGATGCTGCTTGAATTATTTCCTCAGACAGAGTGAGCAGCAGTGACAGATAGCCTTTTTTCCTTTTCTTCACATATTGCTTGAGGTTTTCCTTGCAGAGCCATGCTGGTTGGAATCAGTGAAAAAACAGAGCTTGCTGGATGCTTCTCAACAGCATCTGCACACTGAAAGCTGGGGCTCCAGGGAGAGGAGCCAGAGCTGGACCAAACAGTGAGGGCAAAACCAAAATCCTCTGCATTTGCTGTATTTGCTGCTGCTGTCACAGTGGGGTGGGAAAGAAAGAGTCAGTGACTGTAACTAGTGGAAAAACACACCTCTCCCATTCCATCAAGGACTGCAGCTCTACCCTAAGCATTTTGTCACAGGTCACATAGCAGCTCTGAATCAGGTGAACCAGGCCAGGTGAGGAGAGGGAAGGGCTGATATTCCCTGCTAGCACAGCTGTGCAAGTGGGAAGGAGCTTCTGGGCTAGTGAGTGTTAAACTGTCAAAAACGTTGCTTGTAGCTGCATCGCTGCTCACTGCATTCAGGAGGGTGTTACACTGCTAAAAAAAAAAAATTCCAGCTTTACTGAAATAGCTCTGTCCTCGCTAGACGTGCTTTGCAGGAGAGCACACTGCTATTCCGGTGCTGATAAAGCTGCCCTGTCGTGCAGATAGCCCTAACACTACTGCTATTCCTCCTCCTCTGCAGAACAGCAGTCATAATATTTCTACTCCTTCATCCCTTGTCTGCATCCTAAGAGCCAGGGATGTCAGATCCATCCCGGGGCAACAGCCAGATCCCCCATGTTTGGCTGTCAATTCAGCTCTGCATCCGTCGCTCCACAATGAGCCTCCCACTGCAGGCGGTTGTGGGGGAAGGTAGACTGTGACCTTGTGTAGCAATGAACTGCTTAGCTGTGCCTTATTGTTAGTGGCTTATTGTTGCTTTCAAGATTGGTCTGTAAGAAAATAAGTTCCCTTTTAGAGACACCTCTGTTTCTGCCCTTTGTTTCTCTTCCTTCCTTATTTTCCTGTCTCTGAATAAAGCGACGCACATGATTTATACCAGTGCAAACCCTGTTGCTTTGACGTAGAAGGATCTGCAGCTGCTGGTGTTAGCTTGACTGGTGAATTGCTCAGTGGCTTGCACTCCTCCTAGAGCCTGGAGTCATTCTGCATCTAGAATGTTACGCTGCAGTGGTCGCTGCCCAGTCGCTCTCTCCGGCTGTGTTATCTTATCCTCTTGTGGAGTTGTGCTGGCCTGAAAAACATTGGGGAAAAGTATGATCAGTTAATTATATTGGCTCTGAGGGGAATGGGAATAGAAAAAAAAGTCTTCTTTTTCTAGACAGAAGTTTGAAGTCCGTACATTGCTTTCCTACTGAAGATTCAAGAATTCAAGAAAAAGGAGACAGTATTTGGGAAGAGGGTCAAGATCTCCTCTGAAACACACACAGAGATGTAATTCAGGGTGTCACATACAGGTACGTTGGCATAATAATATATTTCCCCCCTTTTCAAGGACAGAAGTTACATTACTAATAATTTTTGGATGGAATATCTGCTTCCACACTTCACAAGGAGAGAAAGAGGAATGGGGTTTACACAGTACTGGAAGAATGAAAGTGAAACAACTTTTTTATTTAGACAGGGCCTGATTTTCTGTCAGGAGCAGCAGTTCAGTCTGGGAATGGTTTTGCAGAGCCATGTGTTTCAGACTAATTCTAGGCTTTCATTCTGGGGCAGAGATGGCTTTTGTTATTTTTGGTAATTCCTTCTCTAATGCATTTTGAGGAAGCAAGGTCCTACAATTGAAGTAATTTCGTTTTTCACTCCATTGAGAAAGTAAAATGTTTTTCATTCCAGTTCCAAGAAGCCTAGCTGTATGGCCGCATCTTTCATCTTGTAAAAGAGCAGGAGCAAGCTGCCTGCCTTGCAGACTCTCAGAGTGACTGTGGTAGGACACCCATTTGTCTTGTAAGCCACATAAAACCATCTCTCCTTCACTAAAAAGTACCTATTTTTTTCTATGCCATGAGTGGAAACAAACCAAAAACAATGCAAAAAAGAGAGATGTAGACACAGGTACAATTGCATCTTTCGAGGACATTCATCCCAGAATCCTCAAAGAGCTGGCTGATGTCATCACAAAGTCTTTTGATGATTTTTGAATGGTCTTGGGAATCTGGAGAGGTCCCAGCCAACTGGAAGCTGACAAATGCTGTCCAGATTTTCAAGAAGGGCAAGAAGGAGGACCCCAGAAACTACAGGCCTGTCAGTCTCACTTCAGTGCCTGGTAAAATCATGGAAAATATTACTATGGGAGGTACTGAAAACACCTGAAGGACAATAAAATCACTGGTCACAGCCAGCATGGCTTCATGAGGGGAAAATCCTACTTATCACGCCTGATTTCCTTTTATGACAAGATAACCCACCTAGCTGATCTAGAAAAACTGGTTGATGTAATACTTCAGACTTCAGTAAAACTGTTGCTGCTGTCTTTCACAGGATCCTTCTGGACAAAATGCCCAGCACACAGCTGGATAAACACATCATGTGGTGGGTGAGCAATTGGCTCACGAGTCGAGCACAGAAGGTAACAGTGAATGGGGTGACATCAGACTGGTGACCTGTCACTAGTGGGGTTCCACAGGGCTCCATCTTGGGCCCTGTGCTCTTTGACATTGTCATAAATGACTTGGATACAGGGCTGGAAGTGATACTAAGCAAGTTTGCAGATGACACAAAACTGGGAGGAGCTGTTGAGTCCCTTGAAGGCAGGAAGGCCCTGCAGAGAGATCTCAACAAGTCAGAGGGCTGAGCAATCACCAACCACATGAAGTTCAACAAGGGAAAGGGCTGGATTCTGCACCTGGGATGGGGCGCCCCTGGATGTTTGTACAGACTGGGAAATGAGACCCTGGAAAGCAGCACAATGGAAAGAGACCTGGGTGTCCAGGTCAATGGCAAGTTGAATATGAGTCAGCAGTGCCCTGGCAGCCAGGAGGGCCAACTGTGTCCGGGGTTGCATCAGGCAAAGCATCGACAGGTGGCTGAGGGAGGAGATTGTCCCACTCAGCTCTGCACTGGGGCGTCCTCACCTTGAATATTGTGTGCAGGTTTGGGCACCGCAATAAAGGAAAGATATCAAGCTGTTAGAGAGCATCCAAAGGAGGGATACAAGGATGGTGAAGGGCCTGGAGGCCTTATGAGGAGCAGCACTTGTTTTGTTCAGCATGGAGGAGACTGAGGGGAGTCCTCATCGCAGTCTACATGTTCCTCACAAGGGGAATTGGTGGGGTAGGCACTGATCTCTTCACTCTTGTGACCCATGACAGGACTCAAGAAAATGGCATGAAACTGAGCCAAGGGAGGTTTATGTTGGATATCAGGAAAAGGTTCTTCACTAAGAGGGTGGTTAGTCACTGGAACAGGCTCCATGCACAGTGGAGTTTAAGTGGTCACAGCACCAAACCTCACAGAGTTCAAGAAGTGTTTGGACAACACTCTCAGGCACATTGCGTGACTCTTGGAATGTCCTATGCAGCGCCTAGAGTTGGACTCGATGATCCTGATGAATCCCTCCCAACTCAGCATATTCTGTGATTCTATGATTAGTTGTAGCTAGAAGCTTGTTAAAACTTGAAACCAAAACTGATTATAGTTTTTTTTCACTACAGTCTTCACAGTTCTTCACTGTGGCTGTGCAAGATAAGCAAAGATCAGATCTGTGGAGCACCATCAGTACTGTGCCTAGGAAAAAGCTGATCTTGCTAAGGAGTTTCTGGACCCAACAGAGTCAGCTGTACAATGACACCAAGCCCTTCTCTTGTGATGCAGAGGCCAGCCTGGGAGTTAGCTGGAAGAACAAGTCCTCCTGTCAGCTTCACAAGAGGATGATGAGTGACAGCAGCAAGCAGAGATTTGCTTCCTCTCTAGCACTTTACTACTACAGGAGGCTGCAGCAGCCAAACCATGTAAGACCCCAGGTTCTTCCATTCCCCAGCCACTGCTGCTCCCACACACACCTCCCTCTGTTGCATCTCCTTATGGGGCTTCAGCAACATGCTCTACCTGGCATAAAGGCATTATTCTAAATAATATTTAATAGTCATAAATGTTATTGCATATAGATACATTGTGCCATTTGCATATGTCACTGTTGAAATCTGATTTCTAATGCCCTTGATGATGTCAATGAAGAAAAAAAACTCATTTTCCTTTTTTAATTGCAGGAAACAAATAGCAAAATGTTGCAAGATCTGCAAAAATAGCTACTAACAACACTATTTGCATTTGTAAGAGGCATTCCTCCATTTTTACAGTATATTCTAATGAATTTTTCTAATCATGGTAACCCCTTCATAAGTATCCCACAGTGTGGTAGTGGCATCTTAGTGAGCAAGCTTTGATGGAAGGTGTTCTGGGAAATAGGCTGTTTTGGGACAGGGTGACCTTCACAACCACATTTTTAGATGAACCTCACAAAAACCTTTTTAAAAAGCTCTGTAAATTAAAAGAGCTAATGTAGCAGTCTGCAGGTGACAGTGGACAAATTAATGGGAACAATGGCCACATGAGAGGAAACACAACTTAGCAGATGCTAATTCACACCTATAAACTACTGTATGCAAAAGCTGTGCTAGGATTGATAACCCTGCTCCTTTTTGGTCCATAAAGACAGAACAAAAACTTTGAACCAATAATGGCTTAATCATCCTTCAGGAAAGGCTCTTGAGGGGAACTGCACAGGGGCAGGGAGAGAAGATGAGAGCCAGGATTTAAATCTAGCAGCAGCACCAAGAAGTCTGGCTACAGATGCCCAGGTGCTACTGCCTCTGCTGCTGCTCCTACTAATACTGTGGGAGCACAGCTGCATGGCTGAGTTTGCCTCTGCTTCAGCAATGAAATGGCACATAATCAGTGAGGAATCTTGCTGAAATGCCAGATTATTATTATTATTATTATTATTATTATTATTATTATTATTATTATTATTATTATTATTGTAGTTGCTCTCTGATAAACCGTAAGCATGCCAGCCTCTCCAGCATGCATGCCCAGTGAACTCAGTTGATGGTAATCTTAAGTGATACATTCCTGGGTGTGCTTCAGGTCTTCACACCATTTTTTTGCTTTGAAAGGAGTAGGACACTTGAGTGGGTCAAGCTGCAGCCTGTCCCAACCCTTAACAAAGTTCAGAGGACTTTTGGTGCTGGGATTCTTACCTGTGACCTGTAGGTTGGCTCATCGACTCCTCTTCCCTCCTGAAATTTGACCTATCGTGGGTAGCAATCAGTCCTTTCCATTTTTCCTTGAGAGGTTCCCTGTAACTGCTTCAGAGCTTCGATGCAAACACCTTTGTCTGAAATACAAAACAACAGCAGCAGATGCCTTCATAGACAGAAAAAGGCTTGAAGAAGGGCAGAGTAAATAAACAGCAAAAATTAAATGTATAATATTGCCACACAGAGAGGAGCTTTCTCCTCAGAATGAAGCAATTAACATGTACGGACTCATTCTGCCGGGCTGGGAGGAAGCAGGAGGCACGTTATTTAAACAAATTGCCATGTAGCCCGTGATTATCATTAGGATTCATTCAAACCCAGGCATTCAGTAAAGCTTCTGCTCTGCGGCTGGCTCTGTGCTGCCTCTCTATCAGTACCTATTGTTTCATAATCTCGCCATACTCGACGCTTTTTTTATCCCAACCAAGTCTGCCTTGTTTATTACCCTCCCCACTGACTAAGCCGAAGCACATTAACAATGCAGGGTTTCATTCAGCTCTTTTTCTCGTGTTAGCTGAAAGAGGGATGTCTTCTCCCCTAATTGCAGAGAATCTCTGCAGCTTTCCACTTTCTGTATCGAAAGCTTGTTTGGGGGAAGGCACGGGGATATACATAAACCTGAGAACTCACTGACAGGGGAGATAATTGCTCTTTCCCTCCAAGCACGGCAGAGCCCTCCTAAACAGCTCTGCACAGACAAGCTTCTGCATGACTAACGGGAACCTCGCACGTGGCTCACCAGCCACGGGCTCTCTTCCTCTGTCCCAGCCAGATGGCTTCCCTCTGCTAACAGCAGCACAGCTCAGGTGGGCTCTCCAGCACCAGATCTGGCTGTTCCTGGCTGTGCTCTGCCCAGGGGAAGACCCCACATGGAGTCTGTGGTTGAGCAGGGCAAGGATGTGCTGCCAAGGGCAGAGCTTGCCCCTTGCTCAGGCACCACCACCGCGTGCTTCCCATTGGGAAGGTAGTGCTTTGAGGTGATTCCCCTTCTCCCTTGCGAGAAGATGGGGCTTGCCACCAATATTTTCAGGTTTTTAAATTTTTTTTCTCCCTCTTGTTCTGATTCAGAACAAACCCAACATCTTTCTGTTGCTTTGGGAGCACTGACCCGACTGAGAAGGAATCTGGCTTTCCAGATATCAGGTGGAGCAGCCTGGTCCTCTCCAAGCAGCCCCAGACCTTGTATTACCACTTTCCCCTTGGCACATCTGCCAAGTCCCCTGCACTTGCAATGTCCCATGACAGGTAGGCTACAGCACCATGCCCCTGCCCAAGCTTCAACATGCTCCAGTCTCCTTTGGAATCTTCCCTCACCCTTTCTCCTCTTCCTTGAATGTCAGTGCCTCCCAGCATGGGAGCATATCCGGCTTCTGGGCCACCCCGTGGACATGCAGACTCACCTCTCTCGCTCACCTCTCTCCTTCTGCCAGGTAGAAACACACTGCACAAACACAGGTCCCTTCTGCAGAGAGCTGGCCCCCTCGTCTTCCACAAACCTCTGCATGTCTCGTATCGAAACCTCAAAACGATGTTTCCAGGAGGAACTGGTCCCTTCTCCCGAGCAACTTGTGAAGGACAAGAGAAAATAGCTTCAAGTTGCACGAGTGAAGGTTTAGATTGGATATTAGGAAAAAATATCTTCACTGAAATGTTGTGAAGCATTGGAACAGGCTGCCCAGGGAAATGGTTAAGTCCCCATCCCTGGAGGTATTTAAAATACTTGTAGATGTGGCACGTAGGGACATCGTTTAGGAACTTGGCAGTGCTGTGTTAACAGTTGGACTCAATGATCTTAGAGGTCTTTTCCAACATAAACAATTCTATGATCCTATGTGTTTACCTGCGTTAAATCAGCAAAAAATGCTGAGCCATGAGAACCAAAAATAAATCCAGGTATCTAAGTTTGATAGGTATCTTCAGTTTGAAACTTGATAGGGCAGCCAGCTGTGCTAACGTAGCCTTCCTGTCCTAACACTGCTAGAGTTAATACATGCAGATGAAGCCCCCTAAATAGAGAGTGAGAGAGGAAACTGTAAGAATCAAAATACAAGTGTTCTGCTATTTCTTTATTCTGAAGCACGCATGCTAATAAGGATGTCTTAAGTCTGTACTCTGTCCAGAATAGAAAGCCACAATAAAATACTAATAAAATTGTCTTATCATCAGAGTGCTGATTTGCCCACTCCACATTTTTGAACTTTATCCCTTGTGAATTTTGAAATTATCCTCCATATTTTCTGAAATTTCTACGCATCACCTATAACTGAATTTCATAGCAATTAACTCCTCAGGACATATCAATTGTGGAAGGGAAGCCTGAAAAATAAGCTCAGGGCATTCCTGAAGATGAACACTGAGCAACCAATCGTTAATCATAAGATGCATAATAATAAGGATGGTGATGGCCATTCAAAGACTAGCATATGGCAAGCAATACTGTAAATAGTCTTCACTCAGCCTTTTTGATTTTTATCTTGATACTTGTTTTGCTTCTTGGAATGTTAATATTGAGAAAGAATTAACTAACAGTCTAAATCATGACTCTGTCGGTACAAAAGTATTGTGTTCCTGCAATTAGGATGCTAAAAAATACAAATAACTTCCTGGCTTCCAGTTATTTTAAAATATTTAAAGTAAAACAGCAAACAGCCATGAAATCAAACACTCCAGTACTTGTTGGCTGATGTTACCTTATCCAGCCTTGAAGAGATTTTACTTCCTGGGATGAAATGAGCACTCCAGTGTGTTGTTGCTGAAATGGGGGCTGACTATGGTTCCTTTGCCACAAACGATGGCACCTGAGTTCAGCTTTCAGCTTCCCAGATTTCTTGTGCAATCTCAGCTCTTGCAAGGGGGATTAACCTGCCACTCCATGGCCCAACATCTTTCTTGGGGCCAGCTGGCTCTTGGTGTGAAATACACAGCCCTACACACATCCTGTGATGCTCCTCGTACCTGCACAAACCTGTCGGAGCTCACCCAACCCGGCGTCTCATGACCTGGCACGACCCAGCACATCCTTTCAGGTTATCCATGTTTTCCCGTAAGACTTGAGCTCTGCCCGTTGTCTCCCTTTGCAGCGGGCCACAGCAGTGCCCTTCGGGGACAGCTGTGTGGCACCTCGCAGCCAGTATGACAGAGCCCAGGCCTGTGTTGGCCCAAAACTGTCTGCCCTGGAGGGTTGGCCCTCATCCCTGGCACACTGGAGAGGACAGACAGCACTGTAAATCCTTGGGGTGGAGGTTTCCAGCTCCGGGGCAATGCTATATTGCATCCAAATAACCGTGACTGGGACAGCGTGGAGGGACCACCCATGGGAATAAGCAGGGAAGCACAAGGTGGTGCCTGCCACCCCAGCAAGTACTGAGTGACCTCTGTAAGCAGGAGCCAGGCAGGAGTTGCTCCAGGCTCCCTGTGATTGCCGAGGCTTTGGAGATCCTCCTTCAACCAGATTTGCCTTCTTCAGCACAAGCCTAATGGGATTGTAAGCAGTTAAATCCCTGTGACTTTCTCAGACAGCGTAATTTTACACAGCCTTGCCCTCTTCTCCTCCCTTCTACCCTACAGCCTTAAGTTCATACGTTTTTTTTTCGTTTCAGATTTGGTTTACTGGAAAGAAAAACAATTACTATCTAGCCAGTTTAAACAATTGTCAAATAACCTGCTGTGACCAGACAGAGAACAAAAATGGTGGGGGGGAAATACCCTTCCTTCCCCTGCCAAGTCCCCGTCCAAAGCAATATCTGCTCCTCCAGCTGCTTACAAGTGTCAGGTTGCTTCAAGATCTCTTGGTGATTTTATAGAATGATCCATCAAGGAAACACGTTACACAACTCTGAGCTGAAAGGTTTACCAGGCAGCTGACAGATACATACAAGCAGGAATACAGCCCAGGCCATGACCCTCTTCTGACAGTGGGGTGACTGCTGGAGACCTGGGATGGACTTCACGGTCCTGGGTGACCTGTGAGGTTGGAGCCTCTGCCTGGTCAGAGTACCAGTGCTCATGGGGAGAAAATTTTAGAGGAGGAGCTAATGCTTTAAAGGGCAGCATCCAAGGAAGGATATTAATCCATGGCAGCATGGAAACCCAGAGAAGCTCCTTTCCTTTTGGGTAAACCACAAGTTCTCACATTACTGAAGATAAGAGGTAGCTTATAGTTATCAAACTACGGTAAAAAAATGTGATTTTTGTATACCTTCATCTTTTGTCACCTAAAGAAGGGGTATAAAAATGCAGTAGCTTTTCTCTTCTCCCTTTTCCAGGCAGATGTTTGCTGTGTATCAGAAACAAGCCCTATCTTCCAATATCTTCCTTGTAAACCCACCTAAAATCCAGCACTGTCAGCAGTTTGCTGTGTCTGTCACCAGGAGACACACCGTACACTGTAACAGCCACGCTGTTGCGAAACCACTTTGGCATATAATCCAACAAGCGTCGCTGCTCATTTAACCTTTTCATTCTGTGTTGCACCAAGAGCCACCAATGATTTTAAGAGGATGACTCGCATCCATCAGCAGTTTCCAAGGACACTGCCTTCTCTTTAAAACAATGAATTTGTGATTAATGGGCAATAATTTCATATTTTATATGTGCTTTTCTGCTGGGTCGAGGATATTTAAAAAGTCTTTGACCCCAGAGTATGTGTGTCTGTTTTAAGAGGCTGAAGGAGATGGGCAGAGCCCATACCACCCACACTCCTCACTCAGTCAGGCTTGCAGCGCAGGCTAAAAGAGACAATTTAGTCTTTAATCTTCCCACTTTCTCCCCAGTTTAAATCCATATACCAAAAGCAGAGGGGATGCTCTTATGATTTGGCTTAAATCTGCTTCTGATCTGGATAAGCTGAGTCAAGATCAGGCATTTTTACACCACAGCATGTGTTTTCTTAAATACCCTTTCATTTGAAGAAGTTAGAGAAAGGAAAGAAAGTCAAGGGAAAAGTCACAGTAGTATAGTGGCAAAGCCATTTCCATATTTTGTGGGGAAAATTACTGTGGGGACCCATCAAAGTGGTCCAAAAGAAACCTCACACCAGCCATACTCACCATGAAGACACTAAGTGCAAAAAACTGGTCACAAATGCCCTTTGCAAGACTTGCACCTGCTAAATCTAAAGACAAAAGAAGATGCTTTGAAAATTCATTACTTGATTCCTAATCAGATTCTTTTCTCTCCACTGTGTTGGCTCCCTGCTGCTCAAGAAGAGATTTGTACTACCAGGGCATGAGTTTGCTGAATCCTGCAAGCAAAATACTGTAGATGAGAATGTCGAGTGTGTGGGGTCTGCCAAGGTGACAAAAAGGTCCCTGGAATCACCAAGTTCATGGCAGATCATGGAGCAGAGCAGACACTGTGTCTTCAGAGACAAACTGTGGTTAAAACCCATGGGGCACTATTCAGAAAGGGACTGACGTGGCATTACCCATTATTTTGAAGGGTACGCAGGAATGGAAAGGCAATGGGCAGGTTAAGTCTGAAGCAGTCCAGCTTGTGGCCCCTGCTTCATTAGCAGCAGGCATCTGCTGTGGGTCTCTTCCTCATTTTTTGGCTTCTCAAAGATGTATTAAAAAGCCACTCCTTGAGCCATGGAGAGGGCTGGCGTCTTGGGAAATCACTGCTGTAATTGACAGGCTTGGACCTACATTTGTGACAGTTATCCAGGTTGCTGCTGGTGTTTGACATGCCCATCATTGTGGCATCTTTCATCACCGTGACTAGCCTTTGCAGAGGTCTCCTGCCAATCTGCCAGAAATGCAACCTGGACAGCAATTAAAGAGAGCTGATGAAAGACATCTGCCCTCTGTTTCATTGTTTCACTTCTTGGCATCCTTTTGGGGAATGAACTGAAATGCAGATGCTAAATAATTCCCACTGTAAGATTGCTATCTTAACACTATAAGTAATTTCCAAAAACTGTAGCTCCAAATAACGTGTGTATATTGGTCAAATATATCCAAGAGGTGAAGTTTTAATAGCTGCATTTGTCTTCCTGCATTGCACTTCTACTAGATTTACAAAATGTAATCATGTTTCACCGTCTCCCAATATGGGCTTATAATGATCTGCACAGATATCTTGTAATTTCTGCTTTAACTGTTAAAGGTAAATGTAAAAGGAAGGTGAAGAGTGAATTGTCTTCTTTTCTCCTCATAATCTGCAAGGATTTCCCCTCCAGCTTCAGGGCTCCAATACATATTCCAAGTGTTTGATACAACTCAAAAATGTAACTGTAATAGTTAGGCAACCACCACCAGCACCTAGCGAGAGTCTGAACAGAATCCCAAACATATTAGCTACCAAACCAGATATATACATCTAACTGCATCTCGGTCTTTTGAGTCTCTGTAGTAAGCAAAATATGCTTATTCTGGCACTTTCCCCAAAGCAACCTACCAGGTTTCAGATATTACAGCCATCAGTCAATGCAGGTTGAGCATATTTGGAGCAGAGGCACCCTGCGCTGCTGTCACGGCTGTAAGATTACATTAAAAAGCACAGTTATCTTTTGTAGCCCAGAGCACTGTTATTTCTTCAAACACAAAGAAACCCTACTCCTTTTACACTGAGAGAGCAATGTCAGGGACTCACCAGGCATGCTCTGTGCAACACTGTTTTAAAAAATTAAGATCTGTGGCACTGACATAATTACCTGAACTCTCACTTATTACCTGGAAGAAGAGAAATCTGGCAGGGACTTTGGCAGATCTGGCACAGATTTTCTGCCTGGGAAGGAATTCCCCGTAGCCAGGAGGGAGGCTTTCAGTTTCTCTTCCACTTGGCCTCCCTCTTGTTTTAATATCAGCTTGCTGAGGGCTGACAAGGGACGCGGCAATGTGCAGAGCGGAGGAGCAGGAGGGAGAATGTGGGTCTGCCAAGGAGCTCTGTGAAGGAGACCCACCCAGGAGTCTCTCCAAACAGAGGCCCCCGTCAGTACTATTTTTCAAAGTGGATGAAAAAGACTTGCAGGGTTCTGGGGTTTACTGCTGTTGTTTTTCCTCACTGCTTGTCTTCACTTAGCAGCTGGGGAAATACTGAGTCGCATTGCTGCAGGTTTGCTGGAGTGTTTCTGGGAGGCCCTGGTGGTTTCTCACTTAGTAGCTAGCTGAGGGCAGGAAAAACAGCCTGGGAAATGGAAAAAATCCCACAAACACCTCTCCCTCTTTTTTCTGTTTTTCACATGGATCCCTTCTCTGGCCTGGTTCATGACCTGCCAATTGCCCCTACTGCCAAACCCCATGGCAGGGGATCTTGGGGAGCAGAACCAACCATCATGGATGGGGCTGGCAAAAGGGATGCCAGCCCGAAAGGCAGCATCCCTCTCCTCAACTAAATAAATTGGTATAAAATATTAACTTCAGCTAAATTTTAGTAGCCACACTAGGCTGGCTGACACCCAGTTCAACTCAGCCAGATGTTACATCAACAGTGTTTGAATCATCATAAAACTATCTGCAAACAAATGCTTACAAAAAGCTCCCTGCCCTCCTGATTACTCCACACTCACATTTTTTATTCATACTGTGTTGTCATTGTCATGCTTTAGCTTAGACAGAGCATTGCCAACACTCATGCTGTTTGAGGTTGCACTTTAAATCCACTGCAGTTTGGGTCAAGCAGTGAGATAGGAACTACATCACTCCTTATTAGGTTTTTTTTCCTTTCCTGTCCTGTCCTGTCCTGTCCTGTCCTGTCCTGTCCTGTCCTCTCCTCTCCTCTCCTCTCCTCTCCTCTCCTCTCCTGTCCTTTCTTCTCAACTATTATTCTCCTGCCTTTTCTTGCCATTGCCTTCTTTTTCTGTTGCTTTGCCTTCTCCTTGCCTTCCCCTGCCCTGCCTTGCCTTGTCTTTCCTTACTTTACCATCTTTTCTTTTGCTTTGCCTTCATCTTGCTTTGCCTTGTTCTCCTTTCTTTTGCTTCGCTGTGCCTTAATTTTTTCTTCCCTTGCTTGCACCTTACTTTTTCCTTTTCCTTGCATTGCTGAAGAAAACATGAAAAGTCCTTTGTGGACTCGCTCTGAAGACAAAGCAAAACTCAGGACTGGCCTAGCTCAGTTCCCACTGATGGAAAACAGCAGCTGGTGAGTCTATTCCACCAGTGGGTTGGATGTCCTTGCCCAGGATGACAGCATCCATTGGTAGATATTGGGGCCAAGAATGGCAGTCAGCTGCAGCCAGATGCCCCATGCCAAGCTTGGAGTTAATGGAACCCAGTTTCTTCCAGCAGGGTCCTGGCAAGTCCAGTGCAGAACCTGGTATTGCCCCATCCTGGCCAGCAAGCTGTGGGGCCTCAATCACCTCACCCAAATCCCATGGGATGCATCGAGATTCCCTTGAGCCAGATGGCCCGTGAGAGTCAAGCAAGGGGCTGAGGACACTTGCGTTTGAGCAAGCTCGCTTGCAGCTGGAGAGATGTCATCATAGCAAGTCGTTGTTGTCACCCACTCTGCTGGTTGCGATAATAAGAAGAGACAATTTAGAGTTGTATAGCTCCAACTGGGAGTGTTTCCCAGCTGCATGTGCTTCTCAGCCATGCCACAGCTTTGCTCTTTGTCATGCAGAGCTTGAAGTGCCTCAACTGTTGTGACAAGAAGAGCTCCTGTCTGGAGCTCTGCAGCCTCCTCACTCCATGTCCCCCTGCCATGTTGCTGGGTTTTCTTAAGCCCCTGGTCAATGATTTTCCCTTGTCAACCCATGTTGGTTTTGTCTTATTGTCATGGCCCTGCACCTGCAAGCCCTGTTATTACAGCCTCCAATGAGAAGTCATGGACACCAGTGTGAGAATAACCTTCCTTTCCCATCTCTTTTCCTATTTCTGTGCTATTGCTCTCAGCTTGCATTAGAGAAACTGACAAAATCATAAAATCATGTAACCATTTATAGAATCACAGAATCATTTACATTGGAAAAGACCTCTAAGGTCATTGAGTCCAACCAGCATTGAGTTAGAGTGGGAAAAAAAAGCTCTGCAAAAGACCCATATACTTACCACGCAAAATTTGTCTGCAAAGAGGTCACAGATGTTACCACAGAGGATACTTAGGGGAGGACACTCCTATGGACATCTACTGTTCCTTTTCCTCCCAGCTGGTCATGGGGGTGAGCCTTCCTTTCCCTTTTGTTTCTCCCCTTTTATTTTTTTTATCTTTTCCAAAAAATAGCTATGACCTGTGAAGTCAATGCATGTCACCAGCCACAGATCTTGTGAAGAAATCGTTGCACAGGTCCAGCTGTCTCAACA
>NW_020955425.1:0-16979 GCF_003031625.1 Empidonax traillii | reverse complement strand
CCACAGAGGATACTTAGGGGAGGACACTCCTATGGACATCTACTGTTCCTTTTCCTCCCAGCTGGTCATGGGGGTGAGCCTTCCTTTCCCTTTTGTTTCTCCCCTTTTATTTTTTTTATCTTTTCCAAAAAATAGCTATGACCTGTGAAGTCAATGCATGTCACCAGCCACAGATCTTGTGAAGAAATCGTTGCACAGGTCCAGCTGTCTCAACATCCTCTACATGACAACCTGGGTGAGGCTGTGAGCAGCTGAATACAAGTCAGCAGGTGAGCACCAATGATAAATGATGCCCAACTTGCTGAGGGACTTGGTGCCTGCCAGCTCCTGGCATTCCTGCATAAGGATCACACAGGAGGCAGGCTCCAGAAGAGAGGCAGAGTTGGGCATCCAGGAGAGAAGGTCCATGTGTTACCTGGTGACCTGCAGGAAGAAGTCCATCCATGCACAGTCCTGCAGGAACACCCTCGAAGGACAGAACCAAGGTCCATCAGAATGGCAGAGAGCTGTGAGTAAAGAAACTGACCATATAGTTGACTCTTCCTTCATCATACATTATCTTCAAGCATTTTAGGCGGCAACAAAGATGTAAACAAATTTCTGTTCTTAACCAAAACAACTGACAGGGCTTCCTACTTTGATTAACAGCTCTGGTCTGCCTGGGGAACACATGAATAAACAAAATGAATCTAGAATACATTTTTCTCCATCTCTTCTTCTGTGGCACCATTTCAGTGCTTTTTTGCCAGGAAGAGTGATGCCTAGTGGGTTCCTGGTGCACGTGCACCACAACAGATATCATTAGAAAGCCATTCAAAAGGGAGGATGCAGGCCTGCTTTAAAAAGTGACAATGCAAAAATGTCCCTCCCTCACTTGACACATCTGAGCAAGTGAGGGAAAACCTCTATGTGCACTTGGAAAACAGCTATTTACTTCCATTACTGAAACAAAACCCTCTCCCTGCAAGCACACCCTTATGCTGAGCCTTATGCATACGTGGCATCTGGTTTATTGAGTCAAAATAGCTGTACACATTGTTATTTTCAGGATTTGAGAAGCTATTGCCATGGGGACTGAGGATCCAAATAGATCCTGAGATCAGATCACAGGAGGTTTTAAAATAAAATTGCCATTTCTGCCAATAATCATGTGAAACCAGCTTCAGTGTGTAAGCACAGAGACTTGCCACTTTGGTGACTTCTTAAAAATTGTAGTTACCGAAACAAGGAGGATATTAGATGTTGCTCATAACAGCCTGGTACCAAATGTGTTTTCAGGATTTAAACACCCAAAACATCTCCTTATAGGAGCAGGAGATGGTGGCAGTAGTCAGCTGTAGTGGGTCTGTGCTGGCACCAGAATCAAACCTACAGCTGAATTTTCTTCCATCAAGGCAAACAAAAGGAAGTCTCTCTTGTTCCAGATTCACATCAAACTGCATTTATGACTTTCTTATCTCTGCAGGAAGAAGATTTATTATACAAAGAGAGAGAATAAATATAAATATATATAAAATGTAAACTTATACCGGAGTAGAAACTAGAATTTGTTTTGCAGAACAGAAGTTATTGGAATCTGCTTCTACTTCTGCGTAATCTCTGCAGTGAAGCAATCTCAAGCTGTGCTATCAGCTCTGGCAAATGAAGCGATGTCAGAGCAGGTTAATACTTGGATATGAGAACACGAAAGAAAATCCGCCTTTCTAAGGATGCTGTAATCAGAGCTGCATCAACCAGGGACAGAAACAGCCTGCTTGGAGTGGGTGCAGGGAGGCAGTGGTTGCACAACATGCACACAGCATGCAAATGCCTATTGTGTTGCTGGGATCAAGGGGTGGGGGTGGTGGAACCAGAAGCCCCCCAGATCCTCCTCAGTAAACTATTGCACTGTTTGTTGTAATTATTTGTATTAAATTGCCTTCGCTTATACAAAAAAAAAAGTCTTAGTCTGAGTTAGTGAAATTAGACTAAGTGAAGGCTTTGGTGTCACTGCAATTCCACTTGGAGATACTACTGTTAAAAAAATGTCTTTTTCCTGAAGTGCAGATGTAAGTCTTCAGCTCTCAGCAACTGCGTTTAGGAGAAAAAGTGTATTGCTAACGTGTACCAAAATCTGAAAAGGGTCATCATGCTTTGTGATAGTGTGGTGGGTTGACCCTGGCTAGACATAAGTGCCCACCAAGTCACTCTATCACGCTCCCTTCTCAGCAGGATAGAGGGAGAAAAATAGGACAAAGGCTCATGGGTTGAGTTAAGGATAGGGAGACATCAGTCACAAATTACTGTCACAGGCAAAACAGACTCAACTCAGGAAAATTAATTTATTGCAAGTAAAATCAGAGCAGGGTAATGAGGAATAAAACCAAATCCTAAAACCTCATGAGATCACAAGTGCACAGGCCCGTAAGCCCTGCCAGGGGTGTCCTCCAGCATGGGCTTCCCATGGGGTCACAGCCTACTTCCTTCTGCATATGTTGGCCAGTCTTTGCGAACGAATATCTGGGGAAGGTCTTTACACCTTCCAGCCTGCGCATTGGATTTTTTAGGTGAGACACAGTGTGCGCGGAACTGAGCCCACCCTTTAATCCTGAGGTTCATCTGCCGGGGCCAAGCGAGCTTGGACGGTGGCAGCGAGGTCCTCAGGATGTAGATGGATTGCCTTACAGGGCTAACGAGCTCCATCTGCCCGGGGAGTGGCCCCGACCGGGAATCAAACCCGGGCCTCGGCGGTGACAGCGCCGCGTCCTTAACCACTAGACCACATTCTGCATATGGTCCCCCATGGACTGCAGAGGCACAGCCTGCCTCATCATGGTCTGAACCATAGGCTTCAGGGGAATCTGTTCTGATGCCTGGAGCACCTCCTCACTCTTCCTTTTTCACTGACCTTGGTGTCTGCAGAGTTGTTCCTCTCACATATTCTCACTCCACTCTCCAGTTGCAGTTTCCCAGGAGTTTTTCCCCCTTCTTAGGTCTACTGGCAGGCCATGGACAATGTGTCCTGCCAGCTGACAGGAGTGGGCTGTGACAGCAGAGCTGCCTGTTCTCTGCTGAGCCTCACCAATGCCAGGCCTGGACAGCACACCTGCCTCTGCACTGTCCATCTTGTGCACATACCGTGATCACACGGAAATGTGTAATGTCATCACCCTGTTGCAAGTGATGCTGATGAGGATGAGAACAGAGGATTGCTTCAAGGTCGCCCAGAGTCTTCAAGGTGAAGCCAGTTGGTTTGTGGCAGGTGGATCCTCCTCATGCCAGAGTTTACAGGCTTAAATGCACACTTTATCTGCTGACAGTTGTCTCCATGATTCCAGTGGCCATTTCCTCATACATGGAGAGCAGTAACCTTCAGCTGAGCCCACAACTCTTGCAGGATGGAGTACATGGGCTTTGGGTAGCTGACGTGAGTCCCAGAGATCCAAAGACAGGCTTTCCCTCAACCACTGTGACATTCTCCACCTTGCTGCAGTCTCCACAGCTTGCGTGAGGACATTGAGGAGCCCTTTTGACTTGACAATGCAGCAAGGCAAGGAATAGGAAGACATAGAGGAAAAGGCAGGAATTCCCACACTGGTGGCTGTCACTTCTCATGGGAGACCATTGTCACAGGGCTTGCAGGAGCAGGGCCATGACAGTAAGACAAAACTCCCAATTACACCAATTGAATTATGTACTTTGAAATATAAATTAAGAGAGCCATCCTGCAGACAGTCACTCCCAGATCTTCAGGGATCTTTTCTAAAATGCATTCCTTTGATGTCTCCTTCAGGTGCAGCATTGCCTGCTCCAGGAATTTCCTGGTCCTTTTTGGTTCTGGGACTGGGCTTCAACCAGTGCACCTCTAGGCTGCCTGTGCTAAAGGTTCTGGGGCATGGAGAAGACTGCGCAGAGCCATTCCTACCAGAAAAAAAAACAGTGAGCCCATCAAGTTTTGCTTTTTGTGGCACAGCCCTGCCCAGCCCAGCTCAGTTCAGTCTCCTGAGCACCTGCATCCCAAGGCCAAGGCTGATAAATTCATGGCTCTGCAAACAGTGTCTCAGGAGCTCTGCTTGGATTCTCTGGGCAGGATGACATTCCCACTCCTGACCATCACGTATCTTAAATTTGGGAAAGCTGGTGTAAGTCTCCATGACTGTATGGCTGTGGATGCCTGGAGCGCAGACATCAGGAGAAAGGGATGTCTTCAGCTCCAGGTGGGTGCCCGGGCCCTGAGCACATCCCCCTCCTCCTGGGGCTTGGGCTGCCTGGGCCCAAGGCCAGCTTTGACAGTGCAGCTGCCTGGCCTTGAATCAAAGAGCTGTTTGAGAACAAGCTGTGAGAAGCCTTGGCAAGGACTCATTGCCCTTATCTCAGGGACTGCTTTTAAGTAGGGCTCATGCCCTTGGTCTCTGTCTAAGCTACACTGCAGCCATCCCCATGCCTGATCATATAACTCACCGCTCAGGACCCAGACATGACCTGGGACCTGCCTCATCACTATGGTTTTGTCTGGTGATTGGGCTATTGACTGACCTCAGCTACTGTCTCCCAACCAAGCTCTTCTTGCTTGGGTACCATAGCAGCAGGTCCTTGCCCATGAAGCTCCTACTCCATGCCCACCTTACTGTCACCTTCAGCATCAGCTCACCAGCTCACCAGCTGCCTGACAGTGGGAAACAGCAGAAGATGAGGAAATATTACCTACTTTAGGATTTCCTATGGTAATAGTGGAGAAGGAAAGCGATGCTCTGAATCAGAAGGAGCAGAACCTAATTCCCCCAGTCAAAGTGTGGACAAAGATGCTGAAACAGCAACTTGGCTCAGACAGAACACAGGACCTATGAATAACCAGAGGTTTTATAGTTTCTCCTTCACTAACAATGTCTCCCAGATTCTGGAAACGCTAGCAGACTAGCCAGCTGCTCCCTCAATGCTTCTGTTCCTCATCTGCAGATAATGAGGCATTTATAAATCTCCTGACCCTGGGCTGTTCGCTGGTTCTTCCAAAGCCAGCCTCATGCCTCCTTCACCAGCTCTTTGTGTTGCCTCCCAGAAGTGATTTCTTCCAGCAGAAAGGACAGTTCTCTGGGACTGGTCCCGGCACAGCTGTACTGAGGAGGGTCCTCATTTCCCTGAGCCCTGTACCAGTCCCACATCTCCTGACATCCCACTGGAGCTGCTTGTTTTGGCAAAGTGCCATTGACTGTGCTGCCTATAGCAGGATAAGGTGCACTGCTGCAGAGAGGTATTTCAGACTGTCAGGTCTGCTGAGACACTGTTGAAAGACTGGGAAAGGACATCAGAGGGCCAATTTGATGAGGTACATAGCCCCACTGAGCCAGAGGGGGTTTTCTTATGTGCACCATTCTAACCTATGGCTGGAGTTTTCTTCCAAAAAAGCAGCTGTTTTCACCTCAGACTGGAGTCTGGCACAAAGTAAGCTGCCCCCAGGATGGATGACTGGAGAACTCAGCCCCTGGCATGAAAGGGACAAAACAGCAACAGGACAGCCAGGTGACACCCATAACATACTGTTTTGACACTGGAGGATCCCACTGTACTCTGAGAGTACTCAGATGTCAGATTCATACTGACATGGTTCATTGAGCACTAACTTTCTGCTGTGAATATAAGGACTATTGTGGGTCAGACCAAAAGACTGTCTTATTCAACATTGCATCTCCAACAGTCACCAGTAAGCAGATGTATTAAGAAAAGCATAGGAACAAGAAAAAAAGTGATGCTTCCCCCAGTACTTTCCCAGCTTCCAACCGTTTTCAGATTAGGAGTTTCCTGACCTGGGGGCGTGGATCTTTGTACACAGCAACTTATCATGGGCTTCTCTTCCATGCATGGTACCTCTCAGCTCACAAGACATTTCTTGGTAGCCTTTGACAAATCTGGAGTCTTTATCGGGATTTACTTCACATTCGTTACTAAGCCTTAGTTAGGATGAGGTGAAAACATGACCCGTAAAAGACCCATAAAGACAAATATTTTACTTCAGTGATGGAGGGGGCTGCAAACATGCATTAATGGTCTCATCAAAACAGTACATGTATCTTAAGGGGAAATGAGTGTTAAAGGCATTGCTTTAATTTACTTTATGTGTTACTCACTCCTTTTTGTAAAAGAGCAACACCTGATGAGACACTGCTTAGCCAGTTGTTGTAGAGCCATACATACAGTGGGGAGAGCTACAGATGATCAGGGCAGGGACCCCAGCCACACAAGTGTCTGAACCTGCGCCGGTCATGCTCTCCCTAACAGACATTGGAAAGAAAGGCATGAAAGCTAACATCTGCTGAGAGTTAGAGAGCACACGATAATTTTGTAGGAAAAAGGGCTTTCTCTCTCTCTGCTGTGTCAATGGTAACACGTGGTTACAGCTGTTGTGCATCCCAGAACAGAAATGCATAGGTATCCCGTCTTGAGATGGGCAAGCAACCTGTAATCACAGAAAAGTGCAAGGGTTGCTATGTAAGCTCAAGTTGTTACCTAAACGGTTCATGGGTTTTGTGATTACAGGTTGCATGATTTTAGAGACTGTTCTTGACAGGTTGTTTGTAGCCAAGTCAGCAATGGTGGTTTAAGCACCTAGCCAGCCACCCCACTCCTCTGCTGGGGAGGCACCCACACCTGCTCCACCCCACAGGTCTTGGTTTCAGCTACTCATGGCTATGAACAGACACTGAGGAGCTGACACGTTTCATTTGTGTCTCCTGCCTCACCTTCTAACATCCATTAGCAGGGTGGGACTGCATCTTAAAGCACTGCACCTAAATCTCCCCAGTCCTTCTTGGAGGGATTGCCAGCAAGAACATGACTCAGATTCATTACATTTCTTTTATATGCTGGTTTTCTTGAAGCTGTACTGAGTGGTGGATACAGACAAAATCACTGACTGCAAACCTCTGACTCTGGAACTGCAGGGTGGACTCCTGAGCTGATCAAGTGCACTTCCCAAAATATAGCAATATCACCTCCTGGGTCTATTCCGTTTTCCTGAAGCCAACAGGTCAGCCCAGAAACAAGCACTACTCAACTCTGTTCAGTAATGGGATAGATGAAAAGTTCTTATTGTCCCACATCTTTGAATTACAAAAGATCTTTCCTCCCCATAGCTCTTAAAGCTACAAAGTTAATGTTGTCAGGGCACTGAAGGCACCCACAGACACCGCTGGCCCTAAACTGCCCTCTTTTGCTCCCCCTCACCCTTTCCCATCACCCAGGGGCCCATTTCAGCTCAACCAGTATGTCAGCCTGCATATTTGGGCCAGGGCTGCAGTGGAGCTGGAGACTAGCACCACTGCAGCATCGCTGGGGCAGAGGGCTGAAATGGCATGTGGGGAGGCTGCTGAGGGTCAGTAAATCCTATTAATGTGCTCATGGCCCTGATACATGTCTTGCAGGTCTTGGCGACAAGAACACATTAATATATGAAACTCATATGATGAAGAAGAATGGCCACCCCAAATCACACGGTTTGTTCTATTTTCAAAGTAGCAAAGTACTTGTATTTTATTGGTGTCTGTTAATTACAGTGCCAAAAAGTAGTATTTGCTTAACTGCATCAAAATGTCTCCCTGAGCACATGCAACTTTCATTATCAAGTCAAGAACTCCACCAAGAAGCTTTATTCAGGCAGTAAAACCAAGCAAACTTTCATGTAGCTCTGCCTAAGAGGTGTTCAATTCCTGAGTGTCTACTAAGACTAATGAAATGCACTATAGAAACTGAAAGGATTATATCATGGATAGGAAGGAATGGGAAAGAAAAGACCATTGAATCTGTAAATCCTACCTAGTGGAATGGGTGTAGATTTATGGAGTGGTAAATTGAGTTGTCTCAGTCTGGAGACACTTGATTTTTTAGTTACAAGTTTCCTTTTACCTCTCAGATTACGCTGGGTGGTGATGAACAACACTCTTTTGTTCATGGTACTGGTGAGCAACTCCTCCAGAGGATAACCGCAGCACCCCTGTGTAGCAGGGATCATATTGGTATTGCTTTATTGTCCTACCAGGCCTGAGTAAGCCCCAGCTGGCACCTATGGCCACCTTCCTTGGTGGGTAAAACAAAGTTCTCAGCTGCTGAAGACAGCTGGACAGCTAGGGCAAATTCTGCTTCAAAACACCAAGTGCCAGAGCCTAGAAACCATCTCTGACATTAGTAGTCTTGACAAACACTGGTCACTCTGGTCATGCCATTTGGGCTTTGCATGCTACTGTCTCCTTCTTCTCTTCCATTGCTAGCAACAGTGGTGCAGCACACCCAGATAAAGCTGCTGGGAAAAGGCACAGAGGAATGTGCACCGGGAGCCCAAACTACTTGGATACAAGAGGGATGGGAATGCTACACTGATCCCTTAGATAACAACATTTGGCATGCAGCTGAATGACAGTGAAGAAGAGCATTAGTCTTCTAGATTTTACTCCTCTCCATCAGGCTGCAAGCCTTGTTTTGCCAGAACTGTGAATTACAAGTTAAAGTCATCTGGATGATATGAAGAGGGGTTGGGGGAAGGCAATTAAAAAGCCAAGCTGTCAATTAGAAGGAGAGTCTCTAAAAAAAAAAGGTCTGTGAAAAGCTTATATATAGCCATAAGGGTCTGTTGCAGAACCTGATGTGGTATAAGATGAGCTAAATTTGAACGTTTTATGTTTTTGTTATTTTGGGATCTTAGTTTTCTTGGATACTTTTCTTCCAAAGAAATAACACTCTGCATTATGGGAAGTGTTAGATCAATGCTTACCGCTGTCTACAACTACATCACCCACACACATCCTCTTTTCTAGCCTGGAAGTTCAAGCAGGTACTTCAGGGCACTGTATTTGACCCAAGCTGCTGTGCTCAGGCTGTCATTGATTTTGAGGTCCTGGGTCTGTTTGCAGTCTGTCCAACCATCCCCACAGCTGCATCAAGAACTTGGGGAGTGATGGTGCAGTAATTCTGACAGTTTGGGGATGATTTGTCAGGCTGGCAGAGACTCTTTGTGCTCTGCATTATGCCATATGCACATGTTGTATGAAGGCCGTGTTGGCAAAGCTTTGGATTTGTTTTTTTTTCAGGTAGGGCTTTTGCTTGCACAGCAGCCTCACCAAAGGGGACTCAGGGCTTCCCAAAACAGCCATATTTCTTACGTGCTTGTTGTGCAGCATTTCCTAGGCTGCATACGGCAACATGACGGTAGTCACTGGGAGCGAAGGGAGTTACGGAGCAGACCCCTGACACGCTCAAGACTGGCAGAGCTGCTTGAGGCTGCTTTGTACGTGAGCTCTGCCAGCAGGGTCACTGCAGAGTGTGTTTGCGGAGACAGCTAACAGCCACAGACCCACTGTCAGGGCTGACCCCAATGGGATAGGCGAGGTGCTGGCTCCCTCAGAAGCACGAGGCCACGGAAGAGCGTGTGTACATCAGCCAGTAGTGTGTCCTTGTGGCCAAGGCGGCCAACGGAATTCTGTGATGCACTGCCAGAGGTGATCCTGCCTCCCTACCCAGCCCTGTTGAGGCCACATCTGGAGTGCTACGTTGTCGGTGTGAAAGGAAACATGGAGCTCCTGCAGCAGGTCCAGTGGCATGCAACAAAGATAATTAAGGCACTGGAGCATCTTTCTTACAAGGAAAGGCTGAAGGAGTTGAGCCTGTTCAGCCTTGAGAAGAGCTGGCTGAGAGGAGATATCATCAATGCTTATAAGTACCTGAACGGAGGGTGTTAAGAGAATGGGGCCAGGCTCTTCTCAGTGGTGCCAAAAATACAGGCAATAGGACAAGGGGCAACTGACACAAACTGGTGCACAGGAAGCTCCACCTGAACATGAGGAAGTTCTTTGCTGTGCAGATGACCACGCACTGGAACAGGCTGCCCAAAGAGGTTGTGGAGTCTCCCTCACTGGAGATATTTAAGAACCGTCTCCATGTAGTCCTGTGCCATGCGCTCTAGGACGACCCTGCTTGAGCGGGGAGATTGGACCAGATGACCCGCCGTGGTCCTTTCCAACCTAACTCATTCTGCGATTCCCTGGTTCTGTACGAGCAGCCCCGCCAGGCCCTCCCCGCTGGCCCCGGGGCTGTCCCGCAGGCCCACAGCGCTCGGCGTCGAGCCGGACTCCGCGGCCGCGGCGCCCGCCACACGTGCGACACCGTCCCTTCCGCGCCTACACGCCCCAGAATGCCGCGCGGAGAGGGGAGGGGCCCGGGCCGGGAGGGGGCGGAGCCAGGGCAGCGGGGCAGCACCGCGATTGGGCGACGCCTGCCCGCCCGCGGCGTCACGTGCGCCCGCGCCCCCCGCTCTCCCCCCGCCCCAGTCACTCAGCAACGGCGCGCGCGCGCCAGCGCCCCCCCGCCCCGCTCCCCCCGCGCGCTCGTCACGGAGCGCGCCCCGCTTCCCTCCGCCCCTCGCGCGAGCCGCCGCCGGGAGCCGCCGGAGCCGCCTCGCAGGAGCCGCCGGGAGCCGCCGCCGGGAAGCCGCCATGGCCGAGAACGCCGCCGCCGGCCTGGAGAGCCACCGCATCAAGAGCTTCAAGAACAAGGGCCGCGACGCGGAGGTGCGTGCGGGGCCGGCGGGACCCGGCCCGGCCTCCGCCTCCGCCGGCGGCCGCCAGAGGAGGGGCCGGGCCGGGCCGCGCTCGCCGCGGGGAGGTGGCGGCGGGGGGAGCGCCTGAGGGGTTTTTTTTTTCTCTTCTCCGTCATGCGGGCGGGCGCGGCCGGCGGGGGGCGGGGGGCGGGGGCGGCGGCGGGGGAAGGGTTGGCGCGGCCGGGCTGCCCGCGGGCCCCTCCGCCGCCGGCCCGGCTCCCCGGGGCCCGGGCAGCGCCGCCGGCATGCGGTACTCGCTCCTCCCGCGCTCGCCCCGGCGGCCTCCCCGTCCCGCCGCCCGCCCCGGGCTCGGGGCTCGGCTGGGGCCTCGGACAATGGTGCGGCCGCCCTTTGTGCCGCTCCCCGGGGCGGTGGCGGCCCTTCCGCCGGGGATCGAGGCTGCCCTGCCCGCGCCCCGCGGTGCCGCCGCCGTGCGCGGAGGCCTGTGCTGGTGCCGGGGACCGCTCCCACGCTCTGGTGTGCCGTGTTACGGCGTGCTGTGCCGGCCGATTCTGCTCCCTGTGCTGCCTCGACTCAACCCCTTTTTTTTTTTTTTTTAGTTTTTATATCTTTCATTTTCAAATGCTGCTAGGCACATCAGTAATGGTTTGTTGGGCGTCTCCGTCTAAATCGGGAAGGAGCGTGGTGCTCGGTAAGGCTGATGGGGTAGTAGTTTGCTCCTCCGAATTTGAGAGGCGCAGGGTTATTGGAAGCTTATTCCCTGGAGGTATCCTAGAGGTCTTCCGAATCTGCGTGTCATTACCGGAGACATCTTCAGTTCTAGTCGCAGCTGAAAAGGGAGGAAATCCCAAATCTCGTGTTTAAGTTTCTGTAATAGGAAAGGAAGGGGGAGGGAGCTCTGAAATCAGGCTATGATTGAAATCGGATTAGGAATCGCTAGAGTGAAATCCTAAAAATGTGCCAAATTACTTTGACTTAACCTGAGGCTGTTTTTCATGCTTCTGTTGATTTTATCACTTCACTTTTTTTGATCAATGGAACTGGAATTCTAGTTCTCTAAAAACACATTTTGTATGTTAGCAGAATTCACACTTCTGCTGCTATTGTTTGGGTGGAGACAATTTTATGCGGGTCAGGCTTAGAAGCAGCAGTGTCTTAAAGATGACATTCATGGTGTAAAGTAGTCTTTAATTTTTGTGAACCTCTCACAGAAAATATTGCATGTAAAGAGTATGATAACTTCAACACTTCTGGCTAACATTAGTAAATGTAAGAAAGTAACTAAAAATTGCCCATCCTTCTGTTGAGCAGTTGCTTCTCAGGGCAGAGAGGAGGCGTGGTGGGTTTCTTTTCCCCCCTTCTCATCCAGTGACAGTCTTCCTGCTGCTCCTCATTCATTTTGTCCTTGTCTCATCTCCCTGTATTGGTTACCGGCTTTGTTGCTGGTTTCTCAGTCACTGGCCTGAATCCATCACAGCTCTAAACAGGGAAAGGTTAGGTATGTTCGTGCCTAGTGTGAACTGATCTGTCATCCGTGGTTGCTTATATTATATCGTGCCCGAGACTAGGGGAGTTAAATATCTGCCTCCATGGGGAGGAAGGAGGACTTGCCTAAGCTTTACTGAAATTGCTTATGCCAGACCAGCTAAGGTAGCTTAGATCTCATTTCCCCCTGAAGGGGAGTAATTATTTTGGAGTAGTGTATTTGCTGTTATGGTGAAGTATATCCCCCAGGGTTGTCTTCCAGTGTGCTGACTGACTTCCTTTTTGTGGCTGGAGCCTACGATGGGTAGACAGCTCCAGTAATGTTAATATGGTTAAAGCTTTCATCCATGCTTTTGAAAAGGGTTAAAATCTAGGAAGCATCTTTCTTCTGGGGGTAACAAACAGATAAAATGCAGAAGTATTTAAAAGCTGTATACCCATGAAGATATGCTAAAGTAAAATTTAGGTTCATTTAATCCGTAAAAGATTGGACGTGTGTCAGCATCTTTCAGAACAACTTTATTTGTATTAAATGTCTGCATTTTTCTGCTCCACCTCCTTTTTGATTCTTTTCTGATCAGAGTACTTACTTAAAAGTTTATGTTTGAAGTACTCTTCTGAGTATCTTTTATCTAACTTAAGTTTCTGAAAGTAAAACAACATAAGTTAAGTTTAGAGTGGAGAATGAAGGAGCACAGCATTGCTGTATAATTGCTATTATATAAAACAGTATAAGAACTGTGCTTCTCTTGAGCTACTGATACACAGACTGACCTGCTGATTGGACAGTTTGTTTCTGTGTAGTGAAAGTTGTCAGTTCTCCACAAAGTGTTTGTTTTCTAAATCAAACATACCTAGTTTCCAACTGTCAGCAATTGAATACACTTGCTTTGCTCCCTGTGCTGGGGTAGAGATTTACATAGAGATCCTGCCTCCAATTTTCTGTATTTCGGGAATCAGGAGGCATCAGTGCTATCATTGTCATTGATCTGTATCTTCACATTCTGTCAAATTCCACCAAAGAGAAGTGAAGTGGTTAGAATGATGGCATAATAAATCATGGTCTGATATGTAGATTATATCCTCTGGAAAATTTAAAATACTCGAAGCTATATGCTCTCAACTTCAGTTTGAAAAGAGTGACACTTGAGTCACTTTCTGTTTGGAAACAGTCACTGCCTTTGAACTCATCAGGCTTGAACACATTCTTTAGTAATCTTCCTTTGACTTCTATTAAATACTTGTGAGTTATTATTGATCCCCTCTGGGTACAGACTCTTCTGGCAGACCAAAATACTTACTCCTTTAATTTGTAGTTAACTCATATTTTATTACTGGGTTTGCTGGGCCGTATAATTGTCTTTGCTTTTTGTTAATGCAACTTTAAGGGAAACAAAACATGAGTAAGTACTTTAGTTTTATGTTATGACAGACCTCAGTATCCTGTGCAACTTCTCATTGTGCTTTTCTAAGAGCCAAGAAACAGATCTTTTCAGCAGAAGTCAAAGCTTCTGAATCCTTGACCTGTACAGGTTCACTCTCCCTTTTCCAGCTTCAGGTTTGGGTGGAAGTTTCATATCTTGTTGGCTTCTTTTGTAAGGGGGCTAAGGTTGTGTGTGTAGAACTGGAATTCTGATTTTGAGGTATTAATACTTCCAAAAAGTATTTAGCCCCCAAAAGAGATCAAAGCAAAATCAAATGCCAGAAATTAAGTATTCCTCGCTTAATGAGAGTTTCTGTTCTTGTTTTTATTAGTGAGATTTTTCTATTTTTATAGGTACTGACATGTAATTAGCAGCAAAAGTTAACCAGAACCTGCAGAGCTGATCAATAAGGAGCCAAGACACTCATGGCTTCATCTGGACAAATAACTGCCAGTTTTCTCCTCATAACCTTCTCAATTCCATATTCTTCAGATATGTGAAAGAGCTTTTTTAGTCATTGCACATTTAGAGAGAAGGCTTTTCTGTGTTGGTCATGGGCATGTAGTCTTAAGTCTTGGTGGCTTTTTCCTAAATGTGCAGCACTGATCTTTCCAGTACAGTGGTGGCTTTACAGGACAAGATTAAACAGTTGCAGTCACTTAATTTGTAATGCCCCTTGTAACTGCTGTGTTTATTTGTTTATGTTGATACCTAAACTAGCCTAGCTTTTAGAAACCCTAATTTGAACCTTCTGATTTTTTGCAGTTCTTCAACTTTATTCTTTGCCTAGTAACATCCTTCTTAGCCTTTTTTACTCCATCATCTTGTATTAGAAGTGTTGCTTATTCTTTATTACAATAGCAGGCACCCATTTGTTGACTCACAGTTCTGATGTTTAAGGTTACGGATCAAACAACGCAGCCCATTTTTTTTATCAGGATTAGTCAGCATCCCCGACTAAAACTGAGGAATTCTTGATGAACAGAGGTGTTACAATTTGTAGGGCTGTCTGCATGACTTGCTGGGGGTTTTGTGTGTGATATAATGAGACTGTGATCACGTATGCAAAGCGCACAGTAGATCAAAAGTAAAACTTCATTTGCACTCATTTAAAAGAAAACAAACGAACCAAAAAAGTCCCCAAACCTGGTCAGGAGTTAGTGCGGTATAACCTAAAAACACTTTCATGACTGGGATTAAAATTTCCTTTTTGTATACTTGTCTTAGTTGTAAGAACACAAGTCCGTGAACTTCTGTTGCTTAGGTGTAGGCATATCATTCTGAAATTTGTTGAGGGCTATTTACCAAAAGGAAACATAGTCACTCTGCCATCTTTCATCTACTCCTGCCCTATTTGATTTTAAGCTTCAGACGTCCTGGCCACTGATGACTTTTCCCCAGTTACAGTTTTTTGGGGGCAATTGTGGTACCTTCTCGTCTGTATCACCTCTGGGACCAGGAACTTTGAAAGATACATTTTTATTCTGTGCCTTTAGCATCCTGACCCCAAATGAAGCAGAGGAGGAAATGGAGCTTAGCCCAGATCTCCATCATCAGCTCTGGCAGCTTCAGTGTATTTACTGTTCCTGCTTTGCTAACAGTGAGGATCTATTTCTTGAGGATGCTTGAATTCATTCACATTTGTTAATTCACTCTGACATTTTTTGCAAGTGGAGGAACGTCATTCTGGGGAGGCCAAATCTGTACAGTCTCTGGGCACCTGAGAAAAGGTACAGGTTGACTTAAAACCATGTTCCCATCAAATGTCAAAGGCTTTTTACAGTGGAGGTACTGTAGGTGCACTGTGTTAGTGAATGGGCCAACGTGCTGCTGCCAGCTCATTCCTTCACGCTGTTCTGCACGCTAACTGCTGTCTCCGTATGCTCCTCCAACACTGCGTGAAACAAATAAAGGTTGTAGCAGTCCCAGAAATCCTTTTATTCCCAGCTACTTTGTAACGATCCAGTTTCTTTCAAGAGCTCACTTTTACAGATAGGTCAGCTCTGTTTCGCTTTGCTGACACAGGAATGAATACTGAGATGACGTTGGACTGTAACAGCTGATTTTAGGTAGTTTTAGGGTACTGTGGACCTGCTGTCTTAATAGGCTCACTGGCTTCTTGAGTCTCAGTAGGTTAAGCGAAAACACAAGTGTCAGGTAGCTTCCTCTTGGGAATTGGATGTAATACAAGATCCAGTACTCTCCTGCAGCTTCTTTTTTACCCTTTAAGACAAGTATATATACTCTTGGGAAAATAGAGATGTGCGTTTAGACCTTGGAAAGAATTATGTGGGTAGGAACTAAGATACAGACGTCGGAAGCCTCTTTGGTTGCTCTTGCTCCGGAATTTTCCAAACTTTAGTCTGCAGGTAAATAGTACAATGCTGTGCAATGTTTTTGACTCTTGGCAGAAAAAAACCCACCTGCTAAGTCCACTTAGATGTACTGTCCAATGTTTTCAAGGTTCAAAATCAATTGAATCCACTGCATTTTAAAAGGTTTAAATACACAGATACATGAGGAAGTAATTGTTTATTTCAAATATACCTGTGGAGAGTGCAATTTGGAGATGGCATCTCATGATGAACATAATCTTCATAAGCTGATTGGGATCTGTGCTGGCTGTATTGAGGCCCAATTATTGCTGTTTGCTGCTGTGATATACCAAACCTCTGATAATCTTCCTGTAATTACAGAATTTGGTTTTCTTCATTCTTGTGTGTTTTTAACACCTACAGCAGTGACACTAGTATCTCTAAAGATTCTTTTATCAAAGGATTGATTTTTAATTTGTAGAATATTAAAGTCTGATCAAAGTTGGTAGCAGTGTAACTGTCATGCTACTTTTAAAGAGCTCTTTAACTACTTTTTGCCTAAGTTCTTTGAGACTTTCATAATATTTGTACAGTTCCAGCACAAATCCAAGCAGGATGTTTTGTCCTCTAAAACTGTGTTTTATGAAAAGACAGTAATTAGGAGGATGTGCCAGATAGCAGTAAGTGATCAGATTTGTGCTTATTGTGGGATTAGAAGTGGAATGAGGCATCTGATTTACAGCATTAGGCTAAAAGAGGCAATGAACTCGTTGAAGATGATGGTGCGCGTCATCAAGTAGTAAAGGCAAATTGTTAACTGAACTGACTTTAAATGAAAAAGAAGTGTAAAACCTGTAACTTTTCCAGGAGTAGAGTCCGTCAGTTGTTTCCAAAATACCTGGTGCTGTGAAATTCTGATACTGAATTGGCAACAGTACTCCTGATTACTTTTGTACTAGCAGAAACTGGGCTTTGTATTCCATTTCACAAAATCTGACATGGGTAGTCAAAAGCACTAGTTTCTTCCTGCATCAGAACTGTCTGTCTCTGTGCCTTGGAGTGAACTGGTTGCAAAGCTCTTCATGTTTCTTTAATTTTCTGCTCCCCTAGCTTCCTGAGCCAGCCTTTCACATCTGGAGAAGACCAGTGGTGGCTCAAAGAGGTCAGTGTGAAGGGGAGAAGGTATATCTTGTCTAGTGGTATTTAACTGTTGGATTGCTATCCCTTCACAGTCAG
>NW_020955424.1:1144829-1146844 GCF_003031625.1 Empidonax traillii | reverse complement strand
AAAAGCACAAAAGAGGACATAAAAATGTTAAAGCATTATGTGTGTTTAGTATCAGCATCCCTACCTCTGAATAATGAATTCCTTTGCAGGATCAAATAAATTACCATGGACTATCCACTCATCCACTGTCTGTAAATATGGCCTCACAGTTTCAACCCAGAGAGAGAACAAAAGGGATACCTGAATTTAAAGGAAGAAGATAAAAATGGTTGAATGTTTTTGTGGCAAAGCCTAATCTCTTAATTGTACAATCACAGTTTATAAGACATACAGGACTACACTTAAGGATTTTAAAGATAGAATGTTAAATTAAAAACTACAGCTTTAATAATTTCAATGGAAGCCTGTATTGTTCATGTTTCCCCTTGTTACTTTTGTAATCACAGTTACACTCAAACAGCACTTTTTCACTCCAACATCTCTTAAACAGTAAGGGGTAGTCATAAAACATTCTGTGGTTTTGTAACAGAGAAAACAGGAAAACAAAAAGACATAATGGCATGGACTATATTTTCAATAGCATAATCAGCAAGTTAATGTAAAAATCCAACCCCCCACATTTCAACAGTAATTGAATTAATGCAGCTGTAGAAACAGGAGCGAAAGCTATTCCAGAGTTCCCTCTTTCAGAACAGTTTCCTGGCCTCTGATTCCCCACAGTTCCTCCCCTCAGTCCTAAAAAACACTGCTGCTGATCTTCTCATACATCCGATTTTGTCCAGGTTGAGTGAACTCATGTCAGAAAACAATAATTAGTAAATCTTCTACTGTGATGTTCTATCAAGGAAGGAATTATTTCCCCTACCGTTTGCTCAGATGCCTCTCCAACACTGTCATACTCAAGAATAGCTTTGTAGAGAGTATTAAGCAGATGAGATGCTCGTACAACATTTCTGGTGTCAGGTGGCACTTCCGCTACGCCTGTGCTGAAAACCTTGTGAAGTACCTTCAGCTGGGCCAGTCTGGGAGACAGCTTATCTATTACTATTGAAAGTGTGACTGTTTTATCTGGAAAAAAAACCCAAGATGTATAAAAAGAACATCCAACAGAAAAGCAAATTTTGTCGGGGTTATTACATTGTGTGTCCCCCTCTTGTGAAAATCCCCTCGCACTGTACCTTTGTTGATTATGCATTTTTCAATTTCAGTAAGTTCTTCTTTAAAGCTAATAAAATATTTATACAAAGCCCACATAAAAGCTTGGTAGGTTCTGAATGGGGCTTCAGTAGTCTTCTTTGGAGTGGAAACTGTTCCATGCATTATGCTTTCTGGGTTGTGTCCCATCACTTCATCAATAAACTTCTGTAGTCTAAACACAACTTGACCATATGCTGCTATCTGCTCCAATACAGATCTCAGGCAATTCTGAAAAAAAACCATACTTTTTAGAATCATCTAATTAGAACTCTATTTTACAAAGTCTAAAAAATTAATTACAATATTACTTTTATGAAATTAAAATACTTCAAATTCTGCAATCGCTATTGCTTCATCACATTCTCAGATACAGGAACAGCCCCTTCAGTTTTATTATGCCAGATGTCCTTAATTTAGAAAAAATACCATCGTAGAAATGTGATTTTTCCACAAGTAGTTTAATTTCCTATCCCCCCAAATTACACCTTTCTAATGACAGATATATTCAGCTGACATGCAGAAACAACTTACGTGGGTTAAATGAGTTACAATAATATCATTCCGCACAGTCACTTTTCCATCATTCAGCTGAAATATAAAAAGCTTTTTCACTCCTGAAAGTAGCCTTGAAAAGAAACAAAGAGAGTAGTAATTTTCCCCCTTAATGCACTTATAATGATATAATTAATAAAAGAAATAGCTCTCCCTTGCCTATAATTTATTTTCTTCGAGTAACAAGAGACTCCGGATCAAGTATGATGGTATTGGTACTGTAAGTTGTTGCTAGAACACCACCACCTAAACACTCGCACCAAGCAAACATTTCTTGAAGTTTCTTCCCAGTTGAGATAATTCCTAGCTAACTTTCTAAAACTGGA